>NW_013532721.1:1893075-1908867 GCF_000836235.2 Papilio xuthus
GAAATAGATTGTCCCGAATTATTGTCCAAATTATATATAAACGTCCCATGTAAATCAATTCGTTCCATACCACCTTTGCTGTTGCCCAAAGCTTCTTCTAATTATAGACAAAACAGTTTTATTGTGCGTGCAATTGGAAATTTTAACAAAATCTGCAACAAATATGATTTCGATCCATTTATTATGAGTGTATCCTCGGCACGAAGGTGCCTAGCACTAGACTTTTTCAAATAAAATATATAAGTGAACTGCTACTACTAATATTAATGTTCTACTATAATTTAGTTTTTAACTACATTGTTATATATTACTATAGTTTAATAGTTGCGATACTTGTTTGTTTGTTTGCTCATTATAGATATAATATTGTTATAAGTGAAGACTTGTCATTGGCTCTCAGTTGTCTAGTCTATAGTTAATAAGATTATTATAGCTGTAAGTTTTCCATGTAAATAAATAAATAAATAAATAAATAAATATTTGAATTGTATAATTGTGAACTCTGATTTTTTTGTGGCAGAAAGGGTTGAAATATTGTCGTTATGCAGGTGTTACGATTGCAATATTAAAGACTTACTGTTAATGTTTGCTCTAGTCATCGAAACAGAATGATTTTGTAACAAACTTGTATTGGTGTTAACACAGGGTCAATTTCAAGAAGAATGAGAAAACTTACGACGCGGAAAAGAGTGCAGTATTTAAGGTTTTGCAAGAGGAGCAGAACGATCCTGAGCCAGGTAAACACTCATCACAGTTGTTGAAAGCTCGTCATACAATTATTAAGTGTCGGTTGCAAAACAAAATTCTCGTAAAATCTTTTAAAATATCAAGTACATGTTGAATACGCGAGATACCTTTTAAAAATAAAAAAAACTTAAGTATTTGTATGAGTTTAAGTACATGACATGTACATGGTGATTCAGAAATTAAATTAAGTATTTTCGAAATTGGGTTGTGAGTAGAGGTGGGTGGAGCGCCCGCGCCCGCGCCCGTGTCCCCCGCGCCGATGTCGGGACTGCGGCACGTGTCCGCGCCCGTAGCTAAGCCCGACGCGCCGCTCAACACCGGCGGTCTGCCGCCCGGGCAGAACATTTGCGAGGAGTGCGAACGTCTCATCACGTAAGTCGGACAATAAATGCCCGACACGGTTGCAAACATCGCACGGTGCTCACGTATAATCTGGTTTTTGGGATACCCTTGTTAAATCGTTTTTTGGAAAGGCGCGAGGTCACGAATACGGATTGATTCGCGAATATTCTGTCTCTAGTCGATGGCTTTTAAGTGTCTGATTGGTCGTATTTGGTCTAGTAAAAAGTCTTCAGGTTGGTAAGTCGATGTCATTTGGTTAAACAGTTCATCGATAGATGAGATTAAGAAAGTAAGAATTAATATTGTAATGGATGGTTGCGGGTCGGCAGAGGCGTGTCAGTTTTTGTCGCGCGCGAGCGTGTGCCGCGCCGGCTCAACGAGCGTGCCGCACGTGCCGCATGCGCGCGCGCGTTCTCCAAGAGTGGAGGTGTCGCCTGTCCCGCGACCCTTGGCGACCCAGCCGACGGCGACGCAGCCGCTGGCGACACAGCCGGCGACGCCGCGGCATCTGGTGCCGGAGCCGGCGCACCGGCCCAGTCTGCCGCTGAGTCTCTCGGCGCACCACCCCGCCGCGGTCACTACCGAAACTCCTCTCTGCTCCGACTGTAGTCGCCACATTACGTAAGAGGCGTACGAGGAATGCCTTGCGTTGTTGCAACCGTGTCGATCTGTGTAGTAGTTAATGTAGTTAAGCTCTGTGCTTCCTAACCGAGAAGCACAATTACATTTAAACACTAGTGCTGTATTAACCGCTGTATATTCATTGTATCTCATTAACTTAGAACTCATTATAAAATACATCTCTTAGATAACTGTTAGAATGCATATCAAAGAAATTACAAAGGTAATGGCACTGAGCATGTCATCATTCGCATCGTGTAAACTATGTAGTCGCACACTCTTTGCCTGATGGATAGCGACATCGCACTACTTTAGGTGAGCATGTTTGTTTAAATATAAGTAAAAAAATTTCAACATTTAAAAAAAATGCGGAAATCCATTCTTATTTTTTGTTACGATATTTACAAAACATATGATCAACTTCGTTAGTCTTCTTGTAAAAAAGTAGTAATTTGTTAGTGATGAGTACAGTGTTGTGTGTGTAGCGGAGTGTTCGTGCGCATCAAAGACAAGAACCTGCACGTAGAGTGCTTCAAGTGTTCGACGTGCGGCTCCTCCCTTAAGAACCAGGGCTACTACAACCTGAACGGGAAGCTGTACTGCGATATTCACGCTAAGCTGGTGGCGCGCCAGAACCCACCCGCGCCCAACCTCGAGCCCGTCACCGTGCCACCGTAAGAAATACAAATATTAAATGCTTGTGATATTTCAGAAAGTTTAAGTCGTCTTCAAAGGCCAACTCACTATTACGCAATGCACGCACATTTGATACGCTACATGTTCTTTTAATTGTTACAACGACATTAAAATTTTTCGTTATTCTTGCCATTAAACTTCTTGTATTGCTTTTATGCAGTGGCGGCCGAGTTCCAACAAACACTTATTCAACACCCCTGCCTCCGCTCGCCACCAACAACTACACCAATGGCAGCTCTTCTATGTTCAGCGTGAGTAATATTGTCAAGACGTGAACTTTGGAAACTTTGAATTTACAGAATCCCAGTATATTTGTTACATAACTAGTAAAGTATAAATCTCCGCTTAGCCCTTGGTTACGGGCATAGCCACATTATTATCAATATTAATTTAATTTCAGCCGTCCAGCAATCTGTCGAGCTCAGGTCCGAAGCCGTTCGGTTCGTCGCTGGGTTCTGCGTACTCGCCTTCGCTGTCACCGCGCTCGGCGCCGCTGTCGCCCGCGCGCCCGCTCGCCGCGTCCGCCCCCGCACCTGCACCGGCACCCGCACCCGCCCCCGCCCACGCCCCCGCACCCTTCGCACCTGCGCCCAGTAAGCGAGTCACATTTGCTATTTAATGTACACACACCAGCCAAATAAACTATACACTACAATATATTAAACAGTTTGACTTAACACGTTACAAAAAATCATAGCAAGTATATTTATGTTTACAGACACAAAAAAAAATATCTTTTCTTCAGCATATTGATGAAGATGTTTTAGTGGAAAATTGCCTCATTAGCTATATCGGTCCATTACTACTATTGTAGAGAGCCTGTTCATATATTTATTTGTACTAGCAACATTGGACTTAAAAATTAAAATTAAAAAAGTTTGATTGGCAATGATTAAATAGTAACACAATTTTTGTTGTTTTGATTTGAAAATTCATGAATTTCTGGTCTATTAGGTTTGATTAAAGAAATATTTGGTTATATATGAACGAATGATTTCTAATTGTTTGAAATTAATATTATGAATACTTCTTTATATATTTAAAAATTGGTTATGCACAGTGAAAAAGGCGGGTTTATTACCTAGAAGCATTCTCTACCAGACGACCGACTATTAAAGAGAAATTAGTGAAGAAGGTGGAAAGCGGAGAAGGAAATGAGAAGAGATTGTTACATAGTCATCATATTACTCAAATATATATGTATATAAGTATACAATATAATTGCTAATATATACTAAAACACATCTTTATTTATTGAAAAGAATATTTAAATATATATTAATATACATACTGACATGTTAGGGATTCCTGTCTAGGACGATTTTTTATATTCTTATTTTTGGCTTATTAGCACTCCGAAACTCAAAATGTGTATATTGTGTGATAGTGTTGTTTATGACAGAAACACTGCAGTAAATACCAAATTATATATTTTTTTATACGTATTTTATACGAATTGATTTTGTTTTAGTAATAAATCTAAATTTTGACAACTATTTTTGAATTAAACTTTATAAAAATATTTTATATACTATATTAAGCTGTTTTAAGTATATACGCTGAGAGAAATCTGTATTTTTTTGAAAATATCATATAAATCCTTGTATACATATTAGTACATTGTCCATTAATCATTTAGTATTGTTAGTTATTGCATTATTACCACATTTACAACAAAATTAACAGTACTTTCAGTAATGAAAAAGCGACAAATAATTTCTTAATAGTAATAGAAATAAAAATATTTTTTTAATACCGCAAGATCGGTTTTTTTGCGAGTTAAAAATAAAAAAAAATGTAATTTATTTTCGACAGAGGGCCCAGGTTCCATTTTTAAAGGTAAATAATAAAAAAAGAGATATAAATATATGCTGATCGGCTTATCATAGCTATGTACAAAAATAAATAGAAATAAATGTGTTTGCGCTAAGCGGCCAGTCAATGTCAGTCGAAGCATTAAAATAACTCCATCCTGGCACACAGTCACTCTTTATAATAAGTCATATGCATAGTATCTACAGTCAGATAACATTCCCGCTTCATAAACACTCTTTTTTTGTCAGTGGATTTTCGTATTTTATTTTTAATTCATTTAGTTATCAAAATAACTAATATTCTTTTCATTTATTTTCTTCCTCCCCATTTCTAATCTTTGTGAATAATCAAATACTAATAGCACAAAATGTAAAAAGCATTATATGGCCACCGCCACCGAACCCCCCCGAAGATGACGTAACTGACGTCAGACCGAAATCTATTGAACGAACATTTGCGCAAGATAATAAAAATGTATGTGCTAAAAACGAAAATGCGATAAAATCAGAGATGATCAGTAATCAAAAAAGTTGCTCTGAGACAGTATCATCTGAGCAAACGGCTTTATCTTCCAACGTGTCATTCAGTGCTGCTACCATGTCCACGGCCACCACGACTTCGTCACAGTCTTCATCTATGGTTCAGTCTGTGCAGTCCGGTCTCATACAAGAAACCAAGAGCAGTATTCAGTCCTTTACAGAACATGCTTCCTCTCAAAATCAAAGCATATGCGTTTTTGAATCGCAGATAAATCCAAAAGAATTTATTCCATTACCATTTGATGAAAAGTTGGAAAATATGATCAATAACACTAAACTGGCAAATATAGAGGAGTCGTCTATGTCAGAAACATTTATGAAAACACATTCGAAGCAAGCTTCTTCTACGTTTCATGAGGAAAAGTGCATGACGAATGTAGGATCAGATAAACCTCAAATTAAAAGTAAATTAGTACCTGACAAAGGTAAGACACATAGTTTACGACAAACTACTGCCAAACAATTTGAAACTGGCTCTAATGTGAAAAGTAACTTTGAGACTCAAATGCATTTAGAATCAAAAGAGAAGAAGATTGAAAAGAATGTTACAGGTTCTATGACAGAAGCTCTAACAATAGCCCCCGAGAGACCATATTCACCCTTACCTTCGATTCAAGCTTCCGACCTACTGAGTGTTAACACAGGTCATGTGCAGACTTTATCAGAAATGTCAAATGTACACACCCAATCAAATAAGTTAAATACAATGGAGCAACAAATAAAACGTGAAAACCCACCTAAAGTTGATAATAAACCATTCAAAGTGTCAGAAAAAACAATGCAATCACAATCATCTTTGGATCAACGGTCACAAAAATCAAATCGTCAGAAAAATATTTCTTCTAAGAGTGGTGAACAAAAACCATCTATTATGCGCGGCTCTCTTAGAGATGCTCTAACAATAGCTCCAGATAGACCATATAATCTTTTAGGTTCTGCAAATTTACAAACTTATCATATCTCTCCAAGCACAGAAACTAATCTGTTGCCAGATTTCCCATCTCACAGCGAGGCGGATAATAAATTTGAATCGTGCCACCTAAAAGAAGTCAATCAACCTATAGTGCAACAGAACACCAAGGAAATACAATCATCATCAGAATCACGCTCAGCATTCAAACCGGTGGCTAAAAAAGTTTTTCCGCCACCGACACCTGAAGAATTTGCAAGCCTTTCTTATTTACCTACGGAATCTGGAAGAAATCAATCAAGTACGGGACAAAAAACTCAAGAAAAACATGAAATGATGAAAGCTAAAACAGAATCAGAGCATTTCACTGCGACGACTACTAGCAACATGAATGTACAAAGCTTTTCAACTGTTAAAACAGCACAAAATTTTTTCGAGCAACGGGATAAAACGGAATCTTCGACATTAACTTCTATTAAACCTGCTTTCTGTACTCAAATGTCGGATAACATGCTTCGCTCTAATGCAAATGCCTCGCAAGTTGTTTCACACAGTGGAGTCATGCCAGAATATCAAAACTCACCACCGGACACAAAAATAAAGCAACCGGTTTATCAAGTACAACCCATGCCACTTGTTGAAGAGGCCTCTAGAAGTTCTCCCGTTCGAAGTCGACCTACTACGCCCAGTTTAATTAATAAGCCTGCTCCTATTATTCCTCATTATCAAATGAATCTAGTTACAGTAGAACATACTGCTCCAAAAAGTCAGGTGTATGAACCTTCGAGTACTGAAGCCAGTCGTTCGTCCACACCTATGTTAAGGTCACGTTCGCCTGGTCAAGGGCTTCAATCCAGCAACTTAAAAGCTCACGCGCCTCGTATAAAAGAGCCTACTACACAGATGCAACAAGGACCGCGTCTAGTGGAGGCAAATGTAAAAACGGACTATGAGAACAGCCAAAGAGACTTTGTAACAAGCGTATGTTCAACATTCAATGCACAAAGAGCTCCAGAACAATCAGTTGTATATGAATCGAGAGGTTCAAAATCAGGACATCAAATAGAAAAATATGACAAAGGAAATCTTAGTTTCAAGGAGGATTCTATGATCAATCAAAATTATGGACAAAAACAGATGCAGTCGCAAAATGTGGCCGAATATGGAAATACAACGGTACACACGTCGAAAAAAACTTTTGAAGAATTTGAACAAATGCAAACCGCTAAGGTCATAGAAATTACGAAGGGGGGTTCGATTTCCTGCGACTCGTATCAACAACAAATCGATTCTAATATTCGACCATCTAACATCTCCAGACAAGTCTTTCCACCGCCTGTAATGAATTTACAAGCCATCCACGAATCTTTACCTCCTAATACTACTAATGAATCTGTAGCTACCGCTAACAGACCATCCGAGTTTTATAAACCAATTCCTTCAATTTCTGGTGCTAACCAAGTTCCAGTGTGTGATCCTACCCCGTCGACAGGTTCGAGTGTAGGAGGCGCCGCTCGCGGCAAAACATTCGGTGTCTCGTCTGCGCCCAAACGTGGCAGGGGAGTCTTGAACAAAGCCGTACTGCCGGGCTCACGTGTGCCCCTTTGCGGTTCCTGCAATGGGAACGTTAGGTGATTGCAGCAAAAGACTATGACTGTTTGGCGTGCTGCATGACGTGTTTCTTATTCTAGCTCACAATAAATCTTAACATAGTGTGAATGTTTTAGTCTTTTACTCTTAAAATAGCATCTAACGTTATTTGTTAACATAGCTTTGTATAAATGTTTGTGTTTTGTTTTTTTTTCTAACAGTTAACGATACGCAGATTCATGGCAGTCCAGCTAAAACTGAGTTCAAAAGCCAAGCTGAGGAGAGACTTATAAGGAAAATGGCAAAAATGGCGCTAAACGGATACGAAATAGGAATTCAAAGGAAAATAAAACCCGCCGATCATATTCAGAGCATGGCGAATAAAATTCAAGACACCGTTGTGACCAAACATCCTCTCAATTCAGATACTATTTTATCAGAAAACAATAGTCGCGAAAACACATTACGAAGACCGTTGAACAAAAGCTTTGATGATGTTTGTAAAACACCTGAAAATAATTTCCTTAATAAAACCACTTCGTCACCATTGTTCATCGATGATGGTTATCCTCCTGTTCCTCCTCCCATACCCAACACTCCTGTGCCGGCATTTGATCCCCCGAGCCCCACAATCTTAAATTCATTAAATACTCCCACCCCAAAGAAACAAACCGATTATCCATTGAAAAATTCCGACACTAATTTATTGACATTAAGCATACTGCAATCACTGAACAATTCCGAGAAATCGTCAAATGGAAGCGATTATTCCAGTAGCGATGACATGTATAAGGAAAAGTCTGAAATTATAAGCAACGGTAATACCTTACGAAAGAAATCTAGTTTTGAAAAGTCTTCGTTCCTCGATGGAATGAATACTTTAAATCAAGATGTATACAAAACGGAAGTTAAAAACGAAAACAGCTTTTCCAATACTTTAAGCAAACGTAAACTGTTTGAAAAGATTGAGGATACGAATCATTCGGATGAAATTAAAAGCAAACCTATTAACGGTTGGTCAGAACTGAACCAAACGAATTCTCTTCGCAAATCTCCTACAGCAGAGAACGGTAAAAACGATATAAAAAGTACAGAAGAATTTACAAAGAAATTGCCCAACAATTTGTATGACAACACGCTTTATGCATTTAAATCTCCTAAAGTGGAGAATAACGTATCGAATAGCTTTGAAAATGGTAACAACGATGAATCTAAAATAGACAATACAGAAACTGAAACAGTGGTAAAACGCAGGGAGAAAAAGAAATTCAGAAACGATGACGGTCGGAGAGATTCTCGTATTGTTCAACGTCCATTGAGTACGATGACGTCAGTGGATGTAGCCGAGGGACAGTATCCAGTCTGCCACATTTGTGAGAAAGCTATAACAAGGTAACAAAAATAACTAAATACAATTGATTTATTGAAAGATAAACGTAAGAGCTTTAAAATTTCAATGCATGCGTGTTCGTGAAAGCATGGTTTTTTATAAATGTCTTAACGAAAATATTTACTGACAAAATTAATGTATGCTACAACAAATTATTTCGTTACTGATGTCTACTGTCTGTAGGGGTCCATTTATAACCGCATTGGGCCGTATTTGGTGCCCTGAGCACTTCGTGTGCGTGAACGCCACGTGCCGCCGCCCGCTGCAGGACATCGGCTTCGTAGAGGAGGGCGGCCAGCTCTACTGCGAATTCTGCTTCGAGCAGTACATCGCGCCCGCTTGCGACAAGTGCCATGCCAAGATCAAGGGCGTAAGTTGTAACGCTTAGGTACCGCCAACATTTAGAATCATTTAATGGTGCCATGCAATCCCGTAAATCAGATTTTTCTACTTAAACATTCTCGTATTCGTCGTCACTGATTCTAAGGTAACACTTTAAGTGATACGCAGTGCCGATGCTTTTAACTTTAGGAAGATTAGGTTAAAAAAATTGTCTTTTAAGCTGTAACCTCGAGCATGTTAAAATGTAGATAATTGTAGAATTAAATTTTTAACAAGTTTCAAGTAAAAAATGGGTCTGGAAATGCAACATTGTTTTATTTTTGTTGTAAATAACTATAGAATATCAACAAATAGTTTAAGTAAGATTTCGTTGCGACTTGTTTGCAGGATTGTTTGAACGCGATCGGAAAACATTTCCACCCGGAGTGCTTCAACTGCGTGTATTGTGGCAAGTTGTTCGGTAACAATCCGTTCTTCTTAGAGGACGGCTTGCCATACTGTGAAGCAGGTATGTTATTTACTAACCAACACGAAACAACATTTTTGCGACATTTCATTTATTTATTCCAAAATAATCATTAAAAAAAATGATTATTATTTTAAATAGGCTGAGTATAACAAAAAAAATTGGTATGTTAACATATAGAGATATGTCGATTGACATCTTCCAGACTGGAACGAGCTTTTCACAACGAAATGTTTCGCTTGCGGCTTCCCCGTGGAGGCGGGCGACAGGTGGGTCGAGGCGCTCAACAATAACTACCACAGTCAGTGCTTCAACTGCACGGTGCGTATGATGTCAGCGTACTAATATTATCAATCGATTCTTATCGTATACCTGTATCGTGATTAAATTCAGTAACATTTCTTCTTCTTCATTTTTATACTTGCAAGACTTAATTTAATCTACGATTTTTGTACTTGCAACACTCAATTTAAAAAAAAAAATAACTTGTATTTTAAATACAATAAAAATCTACATAAAATAGTCAAAACTGTAAGCATCAGTTTGATTTACATTTGCCCGTCATAAAATTTGGGTTTTAGTTATTGCATCTTGAATATACATAAAGTCCGTACCGAAATGACAAACGAATCCCCCACAATCACAATTATTTCAATCAATTACATACGAATTAGATACATTAGACACGGAATTTCGCGCATTTAAGTAAAACAAAGCTCGTCATACGCTCCCACACTGAACTGATTCCTGAATTAACCTTGTAAATTGTGTGCGTGTGCCCTATACCATGTTATGTCTAGATTAACTTGTATGTATATGTCCGTTTTGAAGTTCAAAACCTTCCCAAAATTCTTGGAAGGTTGTTTTATTGTAGAATAGAATTTAGCGTACCCGTCAGAAATCGCTTTTAGACAATGCTTAGAGCCGAGTGATATCAATGAAGTAGAATTTGTTTTGGCTATTTTATGTATATTAATTTATAAATAATTATAACTTGTCAAAACTTTGTTTTTTTTTTATAAAATATAGCTATACTACAAGATTTATATGAATGTATTTAATTATTGATATATTTTAATTATCATTAACTAATTTCAATATGAGTCTTGAATTTTATTAACGTAGATGTTCTTTGTATATTTTGAAATGAAATGTTGATATTTGTTTTTTGTTATATTTAAAGTACTTACTATACGTTACTCATTTAACTTATAATATTTGGAATTGGTGTTTATGTTCATTACAGGTGTGCAAGAAGAATCTCGAAGGACAGAGTTTCTTCGCCAGAGCGGGCCGACCTTACTGCAGGATACACGCCCGCTAACGACCCCCAACAGATAATGTACAACTCTGACACTGTTTACTCCACCACTGTATTCCGACCCGTCTCTCTTTCTCCCTCTACATTCCCCGACAGAGAAACACCGCCGCCGCAACGGACGAGGAAGTTGGAAACGCCCCTCCACTTCGATGGAGGATTGTTTTCCGACATAAGAAGCTCTGATGGCAAGTTACTTAGCAAAGTAACAGTCGATCGAATGCACAGTTCGACGCGTCGCGATGTAGTCGACACGCCTCATGTATCGGAGACAAGCGATGCGTTCGGCAATAAAGACTACGTCGATGATATCGTCAAAACTGAAACTATCACCAATGAGGATGTCTTTAAAGTAAAATTCACACCAGTTTCCTTTGAGCTTGACGGTCCGCAGCAAGCTACAAAATCACTCGAACGACCGCGAACACCGGTTATTCCAACACTTATTGATGAACCAATAACGCCTCTAAATGTTCCCATGACACTCTTTGATCATTCAACAACACCTATCGATCGTCCAATAACACCTCTAAATGTTCCAATGTCACTCTTTGATCGTTCAACAACACCTATCGATCGTCCAATAACACCTCTAAATGTTCCAAGGACACTCTTTGATCGTTCAACAACACCTATCGATCGTCCAATAACACCTATCGATCGACCAAGAACACCTGTCAATGTTCCAATGACATTCTTTGATCATTCAACAACACCTATCGATCGTCCAATAACTCCTCTCAGTGTTCCTATGACACTCTTTGATCGTCCAACAACACCAGTAAATAGACCAATAACACCACTCAAAATAATTAGTAACGACTACGAAGATTTACAAAGTTACAAAATTATTAAAACATTGCTAAAAGAACATTCTAACACGAAAGCGGATAACCTTAATTATTGGGACGATAAAGTGAATTTTACTGATGTTAAAACCGACGCACCAGTTAAAAGAGCTCATAGTCCTTTGGCAAATTTCATTGTGTCTGAACAGTTAACTAAAATTGATAGCTATTTGCAAGAAAATTTAAATGTGTATTCTGAAAATAGTACCGAAATAATTTCAAAACCGCTTAAACTAGACGAAGAAAGAGAGACGAAAAAAGATATAACTTGTTCCACTAAAAATGAATACAATATTACCACCCACAATTATAATAGAAATGTAGAAAACAACAGCAACAATGTGAAGGAACCAACAGTAAAGGACAATGCAGTTGAAGAGATTCAACCAACACCTTTAAAAGTAAACAGTGTCAAAGCAAAACGTTCGGGAGTTGTAAGCGCTATATGCAACATGCCGATGCATTACCACGCCGCGATTTTGTGTTTCTTTTTAATTGTATATAACCTTATTTATCAATATATAAAACAAAATCACCATGGCATTAAGAAATAAATTATATTATTGTTACGAATAAAATGTACGCATGTATTATACTAGTCAAGGAAAAATAATCAAAGAAAATTCAACTTTCGTTTTTCAAAAGTCTAATTCAATTAGTCAAAAAGTATTTGCAAATGATATATGTACATAATAAACATATGTAACAAACACCACATCGTGTCAGTATGTTCCAACATTAACAAATTGGTGCTTTTTTACTTTGCTAAAATTGCTCGCGATGATGTGATATTTCACTTCTTCTAATATAAATATAAGGCTTTGTACACAGCTTCCGGAATGTTCCAATAAACTGTTACTAACTCTAACAGTAGTAATATCAGCTGACAAGGAAAAAAATACATTAAAGCTAAAATATTATAGCAATTGGTGCACCAACTGAACGAATTAGATACTAAGAAATATCCAACTTGTATGAATATCTTAGTTATGTTTTATTATCATTTACTTTTACTATATTTTAAGTTATTTGTTAAACAGACAAAATGTAGAAGATAAAACTTTACATCTGCACTTTATTTTTAGTGTTAATTACATAATTAATCATCATTATTTTAAAACTATTTATTTAGATTTATTATATACCACTGTTAGTGTAAAATGCAAGAACTATGTGAGCTTAATAAAGTATTTTATTCTAATTTTGTTTTATTTAATTTTGCATATGAGATCATTGTGCTCTTCCACTCTATAATATCATTTCCCGATCTCTTTGTTTTGCCTCCTAAAGATTTATTGCCAACTTTATTCAACATGAGGCTGGCTCAACATAATGTACACATATGTATGTCTCTGTAAATGTTCTATGACTGATGGTGAACATTTAACATCAGGTAGATTGGTTGCTCCTTTGTAAATGAATTTAACTCTTATTGTGGCAAGATTTCTTTTTTGAAGAAAAGCAAAAAACATAGTTAAAAAAGTAAGTTAAAATTATTTTATAGTGATCATATATTTTTGTAAAGTTGTATGTATGGTATACTATACAAAATTAACATAAGGATTAATAAATCTGAGTGTGATCACAGCGAGTGGCTCTTAATGGGAACTCTGTATCTTCCTCGTGTAAACAAGTGAAATTATGAAATCAACAACGTGAGTGATCTTGTGAAATCCACAAAAATAAAACAGAGTGCCTTATTAAAACCTTGGTTTATTTTTAATATTTAAAAAATTAGGGTTTCTGCTAGCCTAAATATATAATATGTGTGCCTACACTCTTCTAACCTCTTATGCTAATATATATTTTGCCATATACCAATCCTTTTGCTAAGGAAATTATAATCATGTTTTAATTAATTAAGGTTTGTGATTCCTACACTACATGGCTTTCTCAAAACAATAGTATACCTGGTGGTAGAGTCATGATGAAAACATATATCTTTTATAGATAGAATTTATTGAAGAATTATGTAGAAAATAATTTCACTGAAACAAAAATAAAATGAAGCTTTAGTATAAAATGGACATCTGTCAATGATATTAAATTACAGTACTTACTTATTGTGTACGTAATTCTTAACTGCTTATTTACATCATCATCATCAGGTAAATCTGACTGCGACCATTAATGTCGAAACAATTGAAATCGTTTTTGTAGCTTCTAAGGTCATCTGTATAATCTTCTACCACTTTACATTATAGTCGATGCGTATTTTATTCGGTTGATGTTGGCTGTTCCACATCTTCGCCAAATATAAAACTCCCAACCCTAAAAATGTCATAAAATAAAAAGGCAAAGAAATCAAGTTATGAGTGTTCACTTATTTTGTTTATATATTTTTATATACCTTTTCCAATTAACGCAAAGGCCGATAAACATAAATGTTAAGTACCCATGCCATATTAAGGTTACGGTGGGCACAGGTTGTTTTTTATGACCAAAATTTTTAAAACCTTTAGAATGCAAACAGTTTATGGCACCGATTGATTGAAAACGTAGCATTCGTATTGGTATTCTTAACATTTTAGTGTTCAATTATGCAATGAATATGATAAATGACAAAGAAAAATACTATCACATCACAACATTCAGTCAACTGACAATGACCGTTGTAAATTGCCAAATGGGACAGCTGACGGCCAAAGAGCGTATAATAACTTCCAATAGAGTGAACATCAACAACATCACGCCGCCGTGACCTAGAGTTGGGTAATCAGGAAGAGGAAATAGATTTCCACTTGGCTCGGTCAAGGCTCTTCAGTTTATCTTTAGTTCAGAATGCGCTTATTAAAAAGGAATTAAAAATTTGCATCAATTTTTGGATTTCATCTTGAAGTACCGGTAAACAAGGAAATAAATAGAAACCGTAATATTCAACAATTTTCGTTAATAGTGTATTGATATTTATGAGTTAGTGGTTGTGGGTGGGTAGTGGTTATTAGTTGATTGAATAACGAAAAATCGTTTTATATAATGGTGTAAAATTTATTTCTTTATGGTTTTGTGTATACTCAAACCAACTTCCGATAACACAAAAACAAGCGAGATTTTTCACGCAATTATCACCACCTTCCCATTTCTAACAGTTACATGAAATTTGAGGGATTTCGCCGTTTAATTAAAGCAACAGTATTCGTAATAATGAAATTTGTTTATTCATAGCATGTTGTTTGAAGACAAGACAATCTTAAGAAAACTAAACCACAAAGGTCTCCACAAAACAATCTTATCTCAATTAACTTATTTACAGAACTTAAAAATAAACTAGCTTAAACTAAAATAGTCTTATAATTAAGATACAAACATATTGAGGCGAATTAAATGGTGTATTAAAATTTAGGAAATTTAAATCTTGTATTTAGGTAAAGTTACCTAAAGAAACATATATTTTGTGTTTATCACAAGCACATTCAATTATCAAACAGAATTATTCATAAAATGCATAATCTATATCTTCCTAAACGGAATCATGGAAAACTATTAATACTATGAAATACATTTAATATGTAGTACAAATGTAGTACCCGTCAAGGCCTAACGGATTATATAGGAAACATCACATTTGTCAACTGAAAACTTATTTCTATACGAGTTCCAAAACGAGCTGCGAAACAATTTTTTTTAAAAGAATATGCTTGACGAACTTAAATGCGTTAAAACATTAACAAATGACATCAATTAATCTTCAAATTTAATAGAATGGACCCCTGTGTCGATGGCACCGCCGCGGTACGAGCCTCGCTTCTTCTTGGTCTTCTCGTGTTTGAAAGACTTGCCTCGCGTGTGCTTCAAGTCCAGATTCGCACGCTCACCCCATGACCCGCGAGCTCCACTCTATGGACAAATTACAATTTTAAAACGTACGCAAGTAAATCTAACATAATTTATTTACCATTTATTCATTACATTCTTTAACATAGATGGAATTAAGTTATTCAATGTTAATGGTTTAAATGAGTGCACATTTTTTGGCACTAGCTATTTTTGTAACTGTACTTTTTATAAAATTGTATAATTAGTAAATAATTATAAACATAAAAGTTTATAAAACATATCTTACCCATTTAGTCAAATGTTATTTTTTTGTTTTGAGAATTATTGTCTCCCCCGTCAAAACTTTTTCTGTTATTGAACCCGCCTTTATTGAATCCCCCTCTATCCCCTC
>NW_013532721.1:1909072-1996316 GCF_000836235.2 Papilio xuthus
CCCCTGCCCCCCCTATCGAAACCTCCGCGACCCCTGAACCCTCCTCTGCCGCCCCTATCGTTAAATCCTCCCCTGCCACGATTAAACCCGCCCCTTCCGGTGTTGTGATGTGGTGAACCATCAACTTCATCTTCATCTTGCTCCTCGCCCTCCTGATCGAGAGATATGTTACTTTTAACACCAAGACAACTCAATGTTATGACTTAAAGTAAATGCCCGAAATTATAAGCCACTGCGCTATAGTTGCTTGTATCCGAAAACAAACATGGAGTTGCCTTGGCTTTGAAAATTTTTGGGCATTTACCTTAGCTTCAAATGAATTATCCTTAAGTCTAGGATCAACTTCTACTTTTTCAGTGGCAACACGTCTGAATGGGGTGGTTTTATTTGCATTTGAATCTCCTTCATTGTCCTTCTCACTGGGTGTAGAAACTACTTTTGTGCCCTAAAACATTTTATGATGCCAATTGAAAAAATATCAACTTGTATTTGCGATAAATTTGTTAAAGCTGATATATAAATTTGTGAATAGAAATGAGACTTTTTACCAAAAAAGGTGATTCAAGTGACTAATATTATCCATATTTTCCTTTCTCCCCACCATATTTTAAAAGAAATCCTTTTTTTCATATGACAAATTAATTAGATACAAAATAATTTATAAATATATAATAATTCTTTGTACTGAATTTATACATTTTTGGATAAGCTGTAAGTTCTTGAAAGCTAATTATTTTATTACATACCACATCAACACTTTTCTCTAATAACTTACCTTTACAAAATTGTTGTATGGTTTTTTAGCTGGAGTGGGATCTCCTCCTGATGCTTTCCTTTTTTTACCAGTTTGGAAGCCATTTTCTGTAGCCTAAAAGTTTACAATTAATAAGACAACATTATGGAGCAGGCAATAATATTTTTTAATGAATGGAGGGTTAGCAAAATATTTTTTCTAATCATTTTTTTAATGTAATTCAATATCATGTCGTCATTTTTTTAGAAATGTTGCAATGGTTTTTTTTTATTTCTTGGGGTAAAATAAAAAAAAATATAGAATAGAAATACTTTTCTCAGAACAAAGATCTTTGAAGACACTCATTTTTTTTATAAGAGAAGGGGGGCAAACAAGTTACCAGCCTAAAATATTTGATCCAATGTCCATGGACATCCCCGCAATGCCAGGAATTTTAATACAAAGTGTTAGTAAAAAATTATACCTGATCATTTTCAGTTTTGGCCTTCTTTGCTACTTTAGCAGGTGGACCATCACTGTCACTGTCATCTGATGACTCAGCTGCTTCTTTTGTTGATTTGACTTGAGGTTCATCATCACTACTGTCTTCACTTGAAGAATCTTTTTTAGCTGGTTTTGATTTTGGTGTTGATACAGGAGTCTTTTTAGGGGCATCATCATCACTGCTATCATCTTCAGATGACTCCTGCGCTGGTGCCTTGGCTGGTGTGGCAAGTTTCACTGGTGTTTTAGGCAATGTCTTGGGAGCTTCATCCTCACTATCACTGTCATCTGAAGATTCCTTTTTCGTTTGTGGTTTTTGTGCAGCCTTTGGTGCTGGTTTTTTGGCTGTTTTTTCATCCTCACTACTGTCACTGTCCTCAGAGGATGATTTTTGTTTCTTGGCTGGAGTAGGCTTCGATAATGGTTTAGCAACTGCTGGTTTGGCCTGTTTTTGAGCTGGTTTTTTATTACCATCACTACTGTCACTATCTTCAGATGAAGATGCCTGTTTCTTAGGTGCTGCTTTAACAGCAGGTGTGGTTTGTACTTTAGAGACCACTTTGGGTTTCTTTTTACTGTCATCATCACTACTATCATCATCACTGTCCTCAGAGGATGCTGCTTGTTTTTTTGGTGTATCTACTTTAGCAGGTGTTTTAGCTGGAGTTGGTTTTGCAACAGCTGGTTTAGCCTGTTTTTGAGCTGGTTTCTTTTCATCATCACTACTGTCACTATCTTCTGATGAAGATGCTTTCTTCTTAGGTGTAGCTTTGACAGCTGGTGTAACTTGAGCCTTAGGGGTAACTTTAGGCTTCTTTTTACTGTCATCATCACTGCTATCATCACTGTCATCTGAGGATGCTTGCTTTTTCGGGGTTTCTACCTTACCTGGTTTCTTAGCAGGAGTTGCTTGTGTTTTGACAGGTTTTTGTGGGGCTTTAGGTTTTTCATCGTCACTGTCATCAGTATCATCTGAAGACTCTTGTTGCTTTGCAGGTGCAGCTTTGACAGGTTGTTTTGGTGCTGGCTTTTTACTCTTTTCATCATCACTACTGTCATCACTGTCTGAAGACTCTTTTTTGGTCACTTGAGTCTTTCCAGGAGTAGGTTTTGCTGGTGTTGCTTTTGGTTTCACAGTTGCATTTTGTTGTGGTTTAGTTTTCTTATCATCATCACTACTGTCATCAGAAGATGACTGTTTTTTAACAGCTTTGGGGGTATTTGTTGGTTGTGGTTTTACTGGCTGTTTCTTAGGTTTTGTTGTAGCATCATCATCACTACTGTCACTATCATCTGATGATTGTGGTTTCTTAGCTTGTGGTTTAGGCACTACAGTTTTAGCCTAGAAGATGTTACATTGTTTAAGCAAAATATATAAAAAAAATTAAAATTACCTAAATGCGATAACATAATCAGAGGTAGTGACGAATATAAAATAATATCACCAAATTTCAATATACCAATTTTTAACATCATATTAAGTAAAACAAGTACCATTAAATTTACTAAATTTTGAGTGACTTACATTTGGTTTGGATGGTTTTTCATCTTCAGAACTGTCAGAATCAGAGGATTCTTTTTTCTTATTAGCGACTGGTGCCTTGCCATTTACTTGAGCAGCTTTTTTGGGCTTTTCATTTTGATCGCTAGAATCATCAGAACTAAATATTTACACGTGTTTATCATACCATATTTGGCTGTTAAGAATACAACTATAGAAAATGATTTTCACGGTGTCAAGTATTTTTTTTATTAACAAAATCTACCACAGGTTTAATATACGTTCACATACAAGAGTCTAAAAGTGAGTAAAATATAAAAAAATGCTACTGAAATTTGGAGCTTTAACATTTGACACAAAAATCTTTGAAATGGACATGGCTTTAATTACCTTTCGCGCGACAAATCTTTAAGTGCAGAAACCTTTTTCAGCTTTATATATTCTTTTATAATTTCACATAGGTTTGGTAATTTGTCTGAACTTGGTTTCTGAAAAAAAAAGCAAATTATTTTTTTTAAATAAAAGAAATGGTAGCTAGACAGCAAGGTAACCACATTATTAATTTTGTTTTGTATGCGAAAAAAGTATGTCTAAAGTATTTCGTGAACCACGTGTGGATACATTAGGCTAACACGTGGGTTTAGTCTCCAGCAGACTTACCAATTTAGATTTTTCGATGAATTTCTGCGCCAAAGATTTATCAACTGTTTGGATAAACTGACTAACAAGTGTAATGGCATCAGCCTTAATATTAACAGGGTAATCCATTTTAATAAAAAATTAAGCAACAGCGGTTAAAGAAACGCCGCCGCAAGACCACAGACCACAAGATCAAAGAGATAGAAAATGGCAAGATCGCAGAACCGTAGACATTTAGCATAGAGTATAAAATGTATAAAATAGTAGATAGGTACACAGCGCTCCGAATATTTTGTCGATGACTATTCTATAACGATTGTTACAAATATTAGTGCTATAATAGACCTACCGATTAGAGCTTCTTGTACGTTACTAAATATGTAATACACGGTTGTAATTTTAAATACTGTGAGTGTTTGAGTTTTGTTGTCTAACCCAAAGCTTTAGATATTTTGTTCCGATGTAAGCTTTGCAAAATATTTTTCATTAGATTTGTAGAAATATTTAAAAAAAGCTCATCCGCGTTAATGTAATAATTACTACCAAAGTTACGATTTTTTTCGTATGGCAAATATTAGAAAGAGACCTTCCGAATGCTTCCTCTCTTATTTCATTAAACAGATTGGAAAAGTTCTGTACCAAGTCTTAACACCTCGCAATAAGGTTCACTTTACTAGTTTGCTTTGGTGTTTGATGAAAATTGAGACAGGAAAATGAATTGACAATTGGTTTTTATATTTTTACATAATCTATGTTTCAAGCAGTTCAGCTATTGATGTTTTTGTCTTGTTGTTGAACGGATGAAGGATATTATAGTAACCAACTATAAAAAGACATCGTATATATTGTGTTTATCTTGCTAAGTGTGTTAATATTTTTTAAATGGTGTTCAAAATTATTTGTATAGTTATGTAGAATAGGTTTCTGTGAAATGAAAAAGTGACATCTTACCCGATGACTGCTTTGTCGATATGCAATGTGATCACGATCATTATTATTAATATAATGTCGTAAACGAGGTGTAATATGTTAGGCGAGCGGCATTGAGGTAGAAATAAAAGTAGACATAATGCCAGTCCAGCTAATAAACGTGAAGAATTCATCTGATATAGAAAGCTGGGAATGGGGTGGTGGTGGATGTGTACGGGAGGCGGTGAGAGCCGGATCAGGGAGCAGCCGGACGTCTTGCAGTAACTCGAGCGGGGACATCTGTCGCATCTGTCACTGCGAGAGTGAGGCTCATAATCCTTTGCTGGCACCATGCTACTGTTCTGGTGAGCTCAGTTTTATCTACACCCTGAAATACATTAATTATTTGACCAAGCAATGGTTGTAATTTATACTAACATGTAAATTGCATGATAATGTCTTTTGCATAATTAATTTTGACATGTTACAAATGGACACAGCTGTTATGTTTTATGTTTAGAAATAATTATTTCTACTATTGTTTAAAAGTGGAAAATGAATTTCTATTTTAGTTAAAGGATAACCCTTAATAATACTTTACACAAGTGAATCACGCTATATTTTTATAAAAATGTTCTTAAAATTAGGAAATGATTACATTTACATTGTTTTGAAGTTTTTTTGGGTCTTAATTTTTATGGCAGAAAATATAAAAAACAGTAAAAAATGCAGTAGTTTGGTTTGGAATAAAAATAAATAAAAACATAGAGTAGGTGAGGGTTAAACCATGATAAATAATATGAAAAAAAAGCAAAAATGTCTCTGCTATGTTGTGAGTAATGTAAATTGGACCATTTTCTATTATAAAAACCGTGAGTGATTACCTGTTACAATGAGAAAGTATGAAACAATTTTATTTGTGTATATCATTTCCTATTGCGTCAATAAATTTAGTGAAAATATGGCATGATAATGGATTATGTTTAATATAATATGTCATTAATAAAATGAATTTAAAAATAGATGATAATAGCATAAAATATTAAAACTTATTTATGAAGGTAATAGATTAGTACCTAAATTAGTAACCAATGAAATATAAGAAAAATATACAGTTTTCTTTATGAAGCAATACTGTGATTGAAAACAAGCATACATATTGTACATATGAGGTAAATGGTTAATTTATGTCAGCCATTTAGTACAAAAACCTAAAAAATACATGGATTAGCTACAAAAAAACATTGCAATTATCGCAAATTTATAAAGACTGTAAAGGAAAGAAAATATTTCACTTGACAACAGATTAACCCAATGAATGAAAAGAGTTACATTTTATGGAACTCTTTTTATCTCTTTTGGGGTTTGTTAAGTGATGTAACCCTTTTAATTAATTTAAATTACCGTTGATTTAAACAATTCTTACTTTTCTGTATTAAATTATATGAGAGAATACAATACATAAGACAATTGTGATGTTTAATTATGTTTGAGTTTTAAATAAAATCAATTAGGTGAAGGTTAGTAGCAAATTGCAAGAATGTATTGACATAAGTAATTTTACATTTATTGCTTACACAACTTGACCTTGTGATGTATATATGTAGTGTGTTGTGTATATACATATGTGATGTGAGCATGTCACATGCAAACATGTGATGGAATTGATGAATAAAGGATATACATTACTGTCCACTGTATATTGTGAAATTTGTTATAGAACCTTTTTTGTTAGATATACTCTTTTAAAAAAAATATTCAAGTTTGGTGCCCAAAATGATAACATTTCATGGATTTTAATTTAAGGTTTAGAAAACTAACTTTAAAGAATATTAAATTATTAATTAAGTACTGAAGGTTCATTCAAAGTTGCCACATCAACATTATGGTTTTGAAGGATTATGTCTTGTAAATAATATGGTTTATTTCAAAATGGGTGATTTTTTATAAATTATTTTAATTTCTTTACAGGCAGTCTAAAATATGTACATCAAAGTTGCCTGCAACAATGGCTCACAGCCTCGGAAACTCGATCATGTGAATTGTGCAAATTTAACTTCATTATGCATACAAAAATAAAACCATTCAATGAGGTAAGTTTTATGATGTTGCATCACACACCATTGAATTAAGCCAATTTTTAAGTATAAACAAATCCTATTGCAATGGTAAATTGCTTTGTGTTTATCAAATTGTTTTGCATAACTTAGCATAGAAAGTATGTTGTTACAAAATGAGATATAATTTTATTGGATACATAGTAATATGTTTGGAGTTTTATATACAAAATATATGTACCCATGATGGGGGTTATTAGAATTAGGATAAATGCCATTCCTTCAATATGATACATCCATTCTATGAAGATCTTACTTCAATAATAGTGGGAATAATAGATAAACTAGTCCCTATGCATTAGATTTTTCATTATATAAAATGTAAAAAAACTCATTGATACTTTGTTTTTATACATGATTCATCTTCGTCTACAAAATGTTTTTATCGCAAAAAAATTGTTCATTTGCTTTTTTTTTATAAGTTTTTTGGTTGCTTCCTTGCGTTGCTTTTTCGCGTATTAGCCAATTGTATGAAACTGGGAACTGACGTCATAAATATAAAAACATTGTTACTATGCTTAGTGTCATGATAATAGTTTACCGACGTAATCGACAATCATGAGATCCAAGTTCTAAAGTAAAAAAATGGAAGATTTGTTCAAAGCGTGGTACTACGTGATACTCAGTCAAGAGTTGGGTTTGATTCTACAAATGCTGCACACTGATAACAGCTTTATTTATATGCAACATAGAGATGGTTGTAGCGTAGCATTGTGTGTGGTAGTGGCGTCTGCTGGAGATGTCCGGGTTGGAGCGGCGCCGGCTGTGCTGCGCCGTGCTGTTCCACTGCGTCGCCGCGCTCTGCGTCATGTGGTCACTCTTCGTGCTCATCGAACGCGCCGTCGAAGAAGTCAATAGGGGGCTAATTGGTAAACATCGTATTAGAATATAAATGAGCAAGAAGGTTCTCGTGTTAACATGTTAACACCCATCATAGACATCCTTAAGATTTAAATATATTTTTACAGCTCATTATGATAGATTAGCCATCACCAGCGATTCCGTCCGACCGAAATTAAAAATACTTTATTAGTATCCCATGTGTTCAATACTATGTTTACAAATATAACAAATTTCAGAGAGATCTATACAGCCATTCTCGAGATATCTTCAAACAAACATCCATCCATCTAAACTTTCGCATTTATATTAATATATACGAAAATAATTCTGACTTTATTTGTTATTTGGTTTTAAAGCCAATAGTCAAATAGATAGTTGTAATGTCGTGTTTGTGTTGCAGCGTGGCCGTTCTGGACGAAGCTGGTGGTGGTGGCGGTGGGGTTTACTGGTGGCGCAGTGTTCATGTACATCCAGTGCCGACAGTATCTGCACCTGTGCAACCGGTGGCGCGCCCACAATAGGTAACTATTACTTTAGCTCCCGGACCCTCGCCAGTAAGCCAAAGAGGATACTGGAGTACTTCAATCTAATCTACTCTTGTACAAAATACCCGCTAGTCTTGATGCTGCAAACTGTAGCGATACAATCATACATGATATAGACATACGAGACAGTTTGTTTGTTGGTATCGATAATTGAAAAATTATTCCCCAGTACGTTTGCTTACGATAAATGTTAATTATTGGTAATTTTTTCACCAGCTCGCTCGGTTGTTTTAAGAGTTATTAAGTGTGTTAGTATAGAATGATGAAAAATACTTAGAGACTCTTTGCGACTTTTTGTTGATCTATATTTCAGCAGTAATTTACTTTATTGGCGTTTCACTGGAGTAAACTTCGTGGGGTGATAAGTTTTAGAAAATTGACGTCTGCACTAGTTCTACTATCGTGCCTCGAACTATACTTTCTTATCTGTAACATGCATGGCGAAATGTTTTGTTATAATGTATACGGTTGCGACACCATTTGGCCGCCTTCAGCTACTTTTTATTACCATAACCGATAAATCAATATTGTGTGAGTAATAATCATACACTTTTTCAACCGAGTAGAACTCTAGAATTCTACTTTGCATTAGTTTGTTTTATAAATCATCATCAGCTCTCTATACGTCCCCACTGAGGCACTCAGGGCCTAACCATAGTTTGGGGTGAAAAGGCCATAGTCAACCACGCTGTCCCAATGCGGCTTGGTTGACTACACATATATTTCAATTTATTCACATATATGTGCACTTTGCATCACAATGTCTTCCTTCACCGTAAGAACATGGGATAAGTGTAAATGTGTAAATCGAAAAACACATTGGTACATGGCGGGATTCGAACCCAGCACCCGCAGATTACAAATAAAGTGCTTAACCCCTGAGCCGCGGAAGCTCTTATTGAATTTTAAATGCCTTCTTTTAAAACTGGCAGAAAGGAATGTCTCTCGTAATAAAAACAATTAAGCGAAAAATTTCCACGTCTTTTATTATTACGACAAAAAAAATCAAACACGCGTGTTTAGACAAATGTGCACGGCATTTGAGAGATTGACGTGTGATGTCAAGGTCTTTTGAAACTGCAATTGTATCCGTTTATATAGCTGACATTTTTTTTTAAACAAAAAAACACGAGATAAACTTTACCAAGATTTTACATATGTAAATTACATATAACGTAAATTCGTATAAAAACTATTTCAATTATCGTAGAATTTTCTGGAAAATTAATAGGAAATAATTGATCGCATTAGGTGTAATAAAACATCGATCAATTTCTTGAGCAGCAGTCATTTCTATAAATACATACATCGCTGTACAAAAGAGACGTCACTGATGAATAAACAACATTTTTCCTGAATGTTTTCTTGTCGCATCGCATAGGATGTATTGTTTGTTGACTGCTGACAATGTTTCAAAGTCAATACACAAACACCTCATAACAGATTGACAAATGCTATGCAATGTTACAAAACATACCTCTTCTTACTTCATTTTTAATGATTACTTTCAAGGTTTATTGTTTCTAGTATTTCTTAATATTTTTACTTGATCTATAACATTGTAATTATGTCCTAAGGTGATCTGCGCGTGGTCTACATGTATTGAATAAAGATATACCAGTGCTGATAAATTTAATTTATATTTAAAATATGTAGGTGAGAACACTTTTAGTTAAAGTTAATTTAAGTGATATAGATGTTAATTCGTAAGCAAAATATGTGAAAGGTTAAAGGGTTTCAATTAAAAAAAATGTATGAGATTTGGTATTTAATAGTATTTTATTTAGACGTCTGCCTTTAAATTTACAGAATACTATTAATCCAAAACGCGCCAGAGAAGCTGCCTATCAGCGGGTCGCCGCCGCCGCGCAGCAAGCGACGCGAGCGCAGCGCGCGTGGACAGGTGGTGGCCAACATCGAGCCCGCGCCCGCGCCCGCCGCGTACCACGAGGAGGACGAGAGCGGCGGCTTCGAGACATACCGCGGCAACCCGCGCCGCCTGCCCGCGCTCGCCAGACACGACCGACACGACCGCCCCGACAGGGAGGCGCGCCGCTACTCCGACGCCGACCGCGACCACGCCGCCCCCGCCGCGCCCGCCGCCCCCGCACCTCTGCCCGCCTCCGCCTCGCCCGCACTCGAGGTACGGCATTATACACACGCTAATTGTATCCCAATACATAGGAACCGTAGGCTTCAAGTTGTTTCTTCTGATTTGTAGGGAGGAGTATACCACATCAGCGTGGACCCGCTCGAAGCCGACATCCGGCAGCTGCTCGCGCTGGAGGCCCGCAGGGAGGCGCGAGCGGCGCGTTCGCTGCCCAACCTGCGCGCCAGCCGCGAGAGCCTGCTCCCACCGCACGCCCCGCCCCCCGTGCCGCCGCACGCTGCTCACGTCCCGCCCCTCGTAACGCACGCGCCGCCCCACACGCCGCTCGCCCCGCCCCACGCACCGGTCGCCCCGCCCCACGCACCGCCCGACCCCGCCTCCTGAGAGTGCCGCTCCGCGCGCCGCTCCCCGCCGCCGCTACTGCTCTACACCGACGACACCGTGTACTAGTTGTAGTCGTCTCGACTGAACTCAAACCCGACGATGTCAGGTCGTAGTTCCAGGTCGACTGAGCGATCACTGATGATATCCTGCCGCGTCAGGAACTCGGGAATGTGCGATTGTGATGGACCTATTTAACGTTATATGAAGATGTATCGATACGCTTTGGAAAAAATCGCCAATATCTTAAATCTAATTAGTAAATTTAATGTGCATAAAAATGAAGCTCCGTAGTAGAGAAGTTTGCTAGGGAAGTAGTTACTGAATTAAGTATATCAGTCATTTTTCCAAAATTATTACTAAAGCCCGATATTGAAGTTAGAAATTCGCTCAGATATTTCTATCATTTGTTTGGTTACCAACATCGTATGCCCATTTTGTGTGACCGTGTTTGATTTGTGACGTCGTGCGTTATCGACAAGCCTCCCGAAACTTGATGTAAGTATTTTGTATCTTCACATTTATCCTAAACTTATTTTGTTATAACATTTGTATTACATTAATTTTATTTAAACGCCATTTATAGCTTGTATTTTACATTTTTATTTTCAACATATTATTGCCCACCATATAATTACTGTCATTGATGCCCAATGTGAGATAGAAGAAAATTGTGTCAATATTTTCATGAATTTTCAATAAAAAATGTCTCATATTATGTGTGTCTTCCTTGGTAACTTAGAAAAATTTATAACAATATTCACAATCAAGTAAATTTCCTATTTAGTTTTATGCTCTAATTACCAATAGTTATTAATTTAGCAAAATTGTTTTTTTTTTATTAGAAAAAAATTGTCCTATCGATCATTTTCTTTATATTTATTTGTATATAGTATTTATATATAATATAATATATGTAAAGTGTATACATGGAAATCATCCGTCTCATTTTTTTTTTGCTTTTTTTTATTTAAGGCTCCTAAAATATTGTTTTAATTTAAAAATGTTGTGTAAAAACGTGTGATTTTATATTCTTACCTAAATATATATTGTTTTTACGAGCGGTTATCTTGAATTTAACTTAACTAAACTTCATTAAATATAAATTAGTCGAAATGATAATAGCATCAAATTAATGTAATCCGAAACTTACTAAGGCAATTTTTTTTGGCAAAAGCAATACAAATTTTAGATTTAAGAATGGTCAGAAATTACAATGAATCAAAAAAAACTCCATTCGAAATCCGTCCTATATGAAGTACGTAATAATTATCAGTATTCTTGATAGCAGCTCGTTACATTTTTAATGTTTTTTTTAATTAAGATGTCTTAAAACATTTCTTCCATCCCATTGAGGCTCTCTAGGATTTACTAGTTTTAGGGTCTCGTAGTATTATTAATAAACATCAATATGAGTAAAATATATGTGTAAATTGAAATTTAGTGTGTTAAACAAGATTTTTTTGTTTATAAATAACTGGTAGAAACCAATATATATGTTTTTTACTAACAATCTTGTAACGAGTCTTGGTAATTTTTAGGTGGATAGTTAAATGTTGGTTTTAAATAATAATAGAAGGGCATTTTGTTATGTTCATTTTTGGGAAATAGTAAAATATAGCCAATTTCCTAGTTTCGATTTTTACTTTGAGATATGTGAAGAAAGTCATACTTTGTATTAGTAATTATTTTTATCATTAATTTACCTTTTAATTTTAAATAAATTTCAAATTTATCATTTTTTTACTATTATACAACATTAATCTTCCCTCTAAATACATACATTAATTAAATAAAATGTATGAATTAATAAATTAAAATTAGGTGTCATACCACTAGATTTATTTACCATGGGTTTCTGAGATCAGAATCCCCGTTTAAAACATATTGTTATCTATGTTTTGTCAAAGATGAGGGACACGGATATATGTTTTATACTGATATTTTGGTGTCAGAAATCAACGGTTACATGAGGCTAACTTTTCTTTAGATTAATTGTCCAGATGTAAGTAATAAAAATATATACTTTAAATATTTAAATAATTATATTGTTTAAAACTTTCTTTACCTTGATACCCAACTGTTAAATTATTTTAGATAGGCATTGTAATAAAGCATCGCTTATTATCTGTAAGTAGATAGATAATATACATTTGACATTTGGTGCTAATAAATCGAAAGGTAATTCTTGCCTTATCGTACTTTGTATCATCCAATGTATGGATAAAGCAAGGAACCTATAATGTTAATTGGAGATCATTGTACATTGTCGTATTTGCAAATCCATT
The DNA here is from genome assembly GCF_000836235.2 of Papilio xuthus. Taxonomy (NCBI): domain Eukaryota; kingdom Metazoa; phylum Arthropoda; class Insecta; order Lepidoptera; family Papilionidae; genus Papilio; species Papilio xuthus. The sequence goes on from NW_013532721.1 coordinate 1,921,643, forward strand.
TTCTTAATTTGTAAAATATCTTAATGTCTAGATATTAATGTCTGTAAAATATTTTCGTTCAATGTAATCCCGTTAAAATTAATGTCGCAATATTAAGTCAATTATAATTGTTAATGTTTAGTTTTTCATGTTTAATTAAGATCTAATAGGCATTTATAATATCATCTTTATAGGATATTCAATTCGTATGCTGATAAATTAAGCATTTTCAGCCAGCAAATGTTTAGTTGTCATTTTTCCCGCCTTTATGTCCAAACACGTTTAAATATTTTTGTCACATTTATTATAACTTTATTTATGTGCGATTGTAAATAATGTATATTATAATGTGATCTGATAAACTAAGACGTCGTTTTAATCAATTGTAAAGAAGTTAGAGATGTAATAATTCGTTTTATTGTTTTGTAATATGGTAACACCAATTAAACGATTATAATTAAAGACCCAAAGAGACTCACCTCTATAAATGGACAGGCTATAAAACGTGGTGTTTTGTGCTTATTTGATTTTCGCCATTTTGGAGCTGACGGTTGCGGTGGTGAGAATTCTAACTAATGTTGACATGGAAATAATTATAACAGACGCGTTTAAGTCGGTACAAAGCAAAAGCTGTCATATCTAACTAATGACCTATCCATTTATAGAGAGAAGTGGCTGAAGTCTTGTAAATGTCATATTAAGTGTAGCGTAAGTTATTGTAATCGGGTGCTGATTGATGTTTTCGTTAACTGCATGTGTTTTCTGGCACTTTGCGTACTTATATTATCCTTTACATATCACAGTTGCGCCTGATTCATACAATACTTGTAAATAAATCGATGTCGTAAGTCGTTCGTAATAACTGTAAACGGTTTATTCCTTCAGTCGATTGCGTTTGAAAGAGTATTTTGTAGCATTTGTTTATATGCGTTAGGTAGTGCCTTAATTTAATCCAAATGTATTTTATAATCTGTATCAAGTTTTCATAAATCATTTAATCGTGTGATAAAGCGTCCGTCATACGGCGCATGTGTCTGTATATTGTGATATAATTTGTTAAGCCTCTTTTTCTTTTCTTTTATGTTGCTCAAAATTTGTTTTTCACTTTTGGATCTCTGTACTTATCATTCATGAAATTTGTAAGACTGTATTTTATTTTGTTATGTAAATTTGTTAATTCCAGGTAAAATATATAGTTATTTTGAGAATTACGGTTGTTTTTTTTTTCGAGTTTTAAATAAAACAGCTGCGTAGATAAAATAAATAATTTATTTAATATATTTCGAATACATCAAAGACGCGCGCTGCGACCAGAGCTCGGGTCGACGTGACTAGACTGTACACTCAACTCTTATGTTAGACATAAATTATATTTCTGTACAAACAGAAGATCAACACTTACAAGTTACATGTCTACTTAAATAAAATTGTATATAACTAATACTCGAGTATTAGAATTAATAAAATCCACCGAAATTACACACCGTTAGGGCGACGTCAGCGCCCTCTACATTAATTGTTAGTCTTTGTTTCGTTACAAGTCGATAAAATATCTAAATACGTAGCGCCATCTAACCATTTCTTACATTTTAAATCAGTTAAATATGATGGATAGAAAAGATCATCAAAAAAACAAAATATTTTTTTTGTGGTAAATTTGGTATTTTGATATGGCAATGTTTAACTGATCTGGACGTGTCGCTTAGAGCTCGGTGTCTCCGAGCACGTTGTACATGAGCCTCTTGAACGAGTTTGACTGCTGGATGTGCTCCTCGTGTAAAGAGTTCACCTGGAACAAAGTATGCATATGCAGGAATATGTTACGTTTAATGCGGTAATGAAATTTGTAGTAGACAGTATCAAATGTATATCATTAATAATTTTATTTGCTAGAATAGCACTAAGAACGATATTAGAAAGAGATAGAAACATTTAAATAGAATAACTTACGAAGGTCGTTTGTTTTGTTTTCGAATTCGCCTCACTTTGCTTGGCTTTCGGAGCGGGTGTCGGCCTCTGTTGAGTAAATTTTACTTGTATCAAGAATATACAGGTGGGCTTATTTATTAGACCACATTTGTCATCTACCAATTTTAGCTTCATAATGTGATGGATTCTGTTGCGAATTTAAAAAAAAATTATACTCTTATTTCATCAAAATCCAACAACCTTTTGACGAAGCGTCAAATGTGACGTATACATAAAAAAGAAGAAGCAAGCGTTATGAAGTTACCTTGTTGTGAGGCGCGGTGAAGACCTTGGCGGCGGGGGGCGCGGAGTGTTGTTGCGCGGGCTCGGAGTCGTGCAGCGCGCGGTAGGTGTCGGAGGCGGCGGGGTCGTATTGCACGGTGGGCTTGTGGCTGCTCACGCGACGCGTGCGGGTTAGCGTTTAGTCGCGGTAGTCGGTTAGCGGGCGCAACGAATACAAAGAAAATAATTACACTCCTCGTCTAGCGCACGGAGCGGTTAGTACGTACGCGTTAGATAGGATAGGACGTTATATTAATCTTATAATTCACTAATTTTAATAACATAAACTACTAATACGTGAGAGTAATGAAGTGCTCGATGGATTTCGACACTTCTTGGCGACGTGTCGACGTTGTCACCATGCGAGATGCGGTCGCTTTGAAATCGAAGAGATAAAGATAGATAGCAAAATAAATAAAATAAAAGAAGCATTAATGCGTCATGAGAGATGGTCGTCGACTTTCGGTGTTTCTAGTAAAACACTTGCCTCTTGACAACGTTCGGCCGCCCGTAATGGCCGTTAGAGCTAAGTGAGCAGAAAATACTCTATTAATACACAAAACTAACAAATATCATATTCAAATTTAAACCATTTTTATTAGATTTGACATTTGCACACATTTCAGTATTAATAACAATAATCTAAATTATTTTAGCTATTATATGTTATTAACAATCTTTTAATATCTAACTCAACACGTAACTAGAACACGATTGCAACAAGCTATTTGCAGGTTTTTATGTACATTAAAAAAAATCCCTTAAATAACTTTGAAGAAATAATTTATCGATATTAGCACATCTAGATGAAATCTCAGAAGTCATATTCCAGAAAGTTCTGTCACCATTATGAACAGATCAAACCAAACAATATAATATTTGTTTTAAAGTGTTTATATTTGTATTTCGCCTGGGATTCGAACCAGCATACCCTAGACCACAAGGTCGTTACACAAGAGATCTGTGAATCTTCGCATATTTTGTACCAAATCATTTGGCACATATCCATGCTCTTGAAATTACTAAAGTGAACTTCGTCCAACTGTTACGTAATATTTGATTTAGCATTGAAAATTGAACTATGAATTTTCACTTTAAGTAAAGAACATAATTTATACTAATATAATTATTAAAAGGCAACTAATTTTATAGTGTTTTGAATTAAAAATAATAATATATTAACTTACGGCAAGGGCGTTGTTTGTTGTCGGATCGAGTTGGCGATGTTTTGTTCCGAATATAGATTGATGGGCGAATTGAATTGCTTGTGCACAAACTGAAAAGATAATTATTACTTCAGTATACCAAAATAAGTATTAATAACCCAGATGACAATAACAAAAATGTAGTCATTTTAATGTAAATTTAACAGAAAAAAATAATATAAAAAAATCAAGAAACATAAGATTGTTAATACGTTAGCTGCCAGAATTATTTTTTTAAAGATTTATTTTTTATTTTTGTCCAAAACCATTTGAATGGGCCCTTGCGGGTCACGCTGTATACAACAATTTGATTAAAAGCTACAGCGAGGTGTTGAATGGAAGTATGGCTTGTCGGACACATAGTCCGACACGGCCTAATTGAAATATTAGCTTGTCGGACTCAGTCCGACATGGCAGCTAACGTGTTAACCATAGAGTAAATTTGATACTATCCAGTTCTTTTCAGACATTTTTCTCGTTTGAAAAAAATATTTTGTTAACATAATATAATCAGTTCTTTAAAATAATGACGTATGACAATGCAACTATACAATGAATACTGAAGCTACACAACAATGACTATAGACACGCGAATGCATACATGGACTTAAAGATACGTTGCAACGGAATTAACTTAAAATTTAACCAAAATACAATTGCATTAAAAATTATAAAAAAAATTAGCTGTAGCCCGCGACTCTGTCCGCGCGGAAGTAAAATAGATGTCCGATTCTCAGACCTACTCAATATGCTCACAAAATTTCATGAGAATCTGTCAACCCGTTTCGGAGGAGTATGGGAACGAAAATTGTGACACGAGAATTTTATATATAAGAAAGTCATAAAGTGTAAATTATATTTACAATTTTGTCATAAGATACCATGTTTTTTGACAACTGTTTTCATTCTGAAATGTGACGTACAAAAGGGAATTGCAACGTATCTTTGTTAAGAAAGAATCGGCTTCGTATCAGAAGTTTAGAGATATGTGAGAATGTGATGACGTCATGTTAGAATGGGTGAAGCCGGTGACGTCACACGTTAGTGAACCACCTTATTGCCCTCTTCGCCCACCACTCGCTGCAGCACCGACTCCGCCACCTGAGTTTGTTACAGAAATAGCCAAATGTCAACACAACCATGTCCTACGTCATCTCTATCTCATCATTAAAAAAAAAAATAGACGGGTTTGTTTTTTTATGAATAAAAATGTATTTGCCAATGTTGTGTTTTGTGCCAATCATGTCTTTATTGTTTTGTGTGAATCCACAATATTAATTGAATATTTAGTACAAAAAAAATTTTCGGTTTTGTAAAATACTAATACTTTTTCGTATTCAAAGATTTGACGAAACTATGGTTTACTAGACATTTGATTTGAAAGGGCTGATTTTAAGATGGTTGGATTAATCTATAATAATTTATTAAATTAATTTCAGCCAACTATTGGTAACTATCAGTAATGTTCACATGCTTAAATGTATGTCTAAAAGCATTTAGTATTCTAATATACGCATTTATGTGATGGTTAAGTGTGTGAAATCTATGTGTATGTGTGTGTAAAATACGTGCAATATATTGTAGCAATTGCTTGTGGCCAGTGTAATAGCTTCTTTGTACAATCATTGAGTATAGAAATAATACTAATAATAGTTTAAAAGTTTACTACAATATTGATAAATTGTGGCGGCTTTGTTGCGCTTCTCTTCACTTGCAGACATGAGCTGATGTCAGCCTAGGACAGCGCACGCAGGCTTGTGCCCCGCCCCTTTTTATTTAAGTCACGCCCATAAGATTGTATAGTACGCAGTGTCCCGTGTAAAATCTCGAGCTGTCAGAGTTGTGTTGGTACATTACCTTCTGCTTCATGAGTGTGTCGCGGTAGTCGTGGTGCGGCGGAGCGCGCATTGCGGGGTTGGGATGATGCCGCAGGTAGCTCTCAGTGGGGCCAGGCTCGCGACGCACCTTCGCGCCGGGCAGTACCAGTGGCGTTGTACGGTACGGCTGCAATTACACGAACAAATACTCAGTTAGATTATAAACAGGACTAGAAATTAAGGACGATACAGGAATAATATGATGCCAAATTGCTTTTGATTTGTTTGAACAAAAAAAATTTAGAAATAAGAATCGAATCGAATGAAAATTCATGTTGAATTTCTCCAGTAAAGCTAATAAACATCAAAAGAAAACATACGATATTTACAACATAATTCAGAAAAGAATGAGTATTAAATTGAACATAGGATAACATATTTCAAGCACAAAAATTGCCAAAATTGTTTGTTTTTTTAAATCGAAAAAATATTACTTCAATTTCTATTGCAGTTTATTCAAGCATATCTGTGCCACTAAAATTATTAGTACTATTTTTGACTACAATTCCACCACTTTATATGCCGAAATTTGTCTTCTATGGTATTGGGACCAAAAGATTGTGAAGGTCATATGCAAGAAAGGGTTTTTTCTCGAAAGTTTTAATTTTATTCTACCAACACATAAAAGCAAATATAACATTGATTGATGTTAGCACGTCTATTGGTAGCACTAGCAATGTATGTTCAATCATTCAAACAGCCGTCTCGGGCGCTCTATAAATAACGCCGAGGTTGGTTCATGTGGGTTATTATTGCTGGCACAATTTCGTTACATTTCTGTGATTACGCGATTTTATATGGGTCGCGGTCACTCATTAATAAATTGTGTCTAAAAAGTAAATTAATATTTATAATGTTAATAAGCACGACGCTCACTATAAACTGGTAGGTGTTAAATCTTGCGCGGGTTCGCATTTCTGTTAATGATTTTGCGGAGAATTATCTATTCTTAACCATGTCTGCATTATTGTAAAGACACATACTCCTATAACATATTTAAATAAAATTTTATTACATTTATAGTTAAGATAAATTAACAACGTCCTTTCCCTCTTAACATTGCCTCATATTCTAGATTGTACACATTTATTCATCATCAGCTCATTATACGTCCTCACTGGGGGGCTCGGAGCCTACCCTAAGTTAGGGGTGACTAGGCCATAGTCAACCACGCAGGCCCAGTGCGGATTGGTTGACTTCACGCGCATTTCTTTAAATTTCTTCTCAGATATGTGCAGGTAGCATCACGATGTTTTCCTTCACCGTAAGAACGTCTGATAAATGTATATATGTAAATCGAAAAACACATTGGTATATGGCGGGATTCGACACCAGGATCTGCAGATTGCAAGTCAAGTGCTAGACCACTGAGCCACCAACGCTCCATTTATTACACACGACACATTTATTAGCGAACCTAAAAACGTTAGTTTTAAGTTTAGTAATTTTCCATGATGTAGCTTGGCTAAAGTTTTAGCGGTTTTCTCATAAGAATGGACAGTAAAGTTTTAATATAGTTTTATTTTCGTTGCATTAACGAGACGGCGGCGTAGCAAGGCCTACACGGTGTAATTGTGCCAGTGGCGCGGCTTTGACGTTTATTTCCGTCTTGTTTACAAAGACGCAACTTTAGTCACTGACGCAACGTGCTTCATTTTGTTCGATAGGAAATTTTTGATATTGCTTTTTTTATACTTAACATAACACATTAACTTTCTTCAATCAGCAATGATCATTACTACGATTGAATCATGAGAATTGTAAAATAACTATTGGTTTGTTATGAATTCTTTTGACGAAATATCTCATCGATCATCTGAAGTTTTAGTGTTCTTTAAAACTCTTAAAGAATCAAAGTTATAAATGCAAAACACTTTTAAATGGGAAGCCTTTCTTGTCCTTTTGCGACAGCGATCGCATGATCGATTAATGGTTTCCACGAGAAGAATGTAACAAAGTAAGTGTTGCTCTTATATATATTGAAGTGATCATCGTGACTTTATGTTAAAAGCATTAGGAATTACAGATTAGATGTTAAGCATATGATTTGTTTGGCGCCAGGCCATGTGTAAAAATATCCTTTATGTTAACATTAGAGATCGTTTGTAAATTATAAGTATAAAATATTTGTAATATAAAGAGAAATAGGATACCTTGATAATATATTTGATGTTCCAGTTTCATTTTGATTATTCGGAGTAGAGCAAAATATAACAAGATATGATTTCGATGGTGTCCGTCAATTTTAGAACATCAACACGTCATAAGGTAAATAAAGGGTATAACTATAGAGTTGAAGATGGCAAAAATCTTAACGAATTACGGAGAAAAGATTCCGATGATCTTAATACTACGTCATAAGAATGTATGAAGGCGACGACCACGAGGCGACGTCGTGACATTGACGCTAAAATAGCGCCCACTGCTGGGAATTTTATACTTCACTAGCCTGTTCCCGAGATTTTGTTTACGTAGTTAGTTCGAAAATTTGTATTCAATGATTTTATTATTAACCAAAGCAAACAACAAAAAATATAACTTATAACAAAGTTGTGCAATAAAAATATGTCTTGAATAATTTAATCTAATAAATCTACAAGACGACATAGCAATAATAACAGAATCTTACTAATAGCATAATACGAAAGTTTAGATGGATGGTAATTCTAAAATGGATTAATGCATCTGGATGAAATTTGTCATAGGAATAGACTACTATCTAAAATAACGTATAGGCTATTTATTAAATTTAATTTCTTATTTTGCGCGTAGGAAGTTGTGGGCAAAACCTGGTATATGAATAAAGCTAAAACTAAATTTTTTCAGCAAAAATGATAATAGAAACATGCTCCTCCGTACCGTCTTTAAAGTTTCTTATCATTTATAAGACAGGCATATTTTTGGCTTAATTTGGTAAAGCTTTGTTAGTTTATAAATCAGGATTACTACTAATAATTTTTAGGAAAGTTCTAGAATTCAATATTTTTTATAAAAACAGTTGTTACTATTCATATAAGTATGACATCCATTAACAAAACAAAATCCGTTTTTGAGACTGCAGACACTGTATAGAATTATTTTATGTTACTAGTTTAAATAGACTTTGGAATTTGATAAATGCCATTAAAGTGCTATTTACCGTTATACTATTTTCCTAATATAACTAAACATTATGGAAACTCAAAATATATGTTGATGTAAACTTATAGAAGTTTCCAATTAACATAAAAATGACAGGATAAAGGTATAAAATAAATGATCTGTATTGCGAAATAAAGATGATTAGGATCGAGATCAATGAAAACTTTAGTAAATGTGTGTAGTAAATGATATTACTAATATGTTATACAATACGCGAACTCCAAATGTTCTGGAATTAGATTGTGCGAATCCATTGGCCACTTAAGCACGTTAGTATGTTAATCATCACAAATCACGCTGAAGGTAGAATACAGCAGAGAAGCGAACCCAGTTTGTGACCACTTCTTCTTCGGGATGCATGGGGTCCTGGTACCCGTTGGGGAAGAAATTGGGGTTAACAGCCATGTTATTGGCACTCGGTAGCGCGGTCGTTTCGAACTGAGCTCTATCGCGGACTGTGACTCCAGCCAACTCGCCAGTAAACACTACGGTACAAAATCTATTTTGGAAATATGACGGGAGAGGCAGCCGGCGACGTGGGCGACAGCCTAGATCAGCGGAGCAGCCTTGTCTCACACGAGGGGAGAATTTATTGTAATTTATTAATTCAACATTTGGCTGCCAGAAAAAAATCGTACATTTCACTAAATAACTACGCACACAAAGGCTATTTATTATTTTATTTAGACGTAACATCATAAACTGAAAAATTTGCACCAGAATAACCCTAGTCCAAAGCAAAAACAGTAATTAAATTACTATTTTGGTTATCGTAAATTGTGTATAAAAATATATATTTCAGTTACAACATGTGTTACATAGGGTTTTTGAATAGACTCTGTGCAGTTTCGTACAAGAGTTTGACGGCTTACTAAGTACAGTACTTTACATCTAGTGATCTTCACCAAAACATTTACAACAATAATTATGATGCTGTGTTAAAATTAATTACAGTTAAAAAACAATGATAAAAACGACATGATAAATTATTCAATTCTAATAAATAAACATATTTAAATCTAATAAAATTCGTAAGAAATGGGATTCTTACTACGATTAATCTGTTTGAGCGAATGCTATAAGGGTAAATACCACGAAAGTTTTACTCTTAAAAGAGGTTCAGGCTAAGCGTTACCCTTAAACGAGGTTCAGGCTAAGCGCCATCTGCGCTCGGCCACCTCAAGCCCGGTGAAGCTGTAAATGCCTCCTCAAGGCAAACAGTGACTACTCAGTCACAAAAAAACACGAAAGTGTAAAGTTACATATTCAAATCTTATCTGTAAAAGTCTTTTTACAGAAGTAATCACGCTATAAGGTAGGAATTTTCCTCTTACGTTTATTAGGTAACAAAAACTTTAAATAAATTTATTGCATATTTATTTATATAAATATCGATTAAAATAGAGACATACTTTCGTTTAATTATGTTGGCAACTTTCGGGCCCTAAAGTTGGCAACATCTTGTTTGGACAAAATGCACCGGTATTACGAATCGATACGGCCGATATAAAACAGAGTCATACGAATATTTATTGCGTCGTATGATTCAGATTGTAAATTTAGCCACCGTAAGAAAATTCTAGATTTATACAAGTGTTTCGACTGTGGTATATCACGGCTAAAACTTTATGTTTCTTTTCCTTTTAATCACAAGCGTCAATTGATCTAATTAATAGAGCTAAAATAAAAAAAAAAGTTGTTGGCATCCGTCCAGTCTAAAATCGTTCATCTATATTTAAAAGTGGTTAACCTATTTCATCTCAAGTTTTTGAGCAAAATGAGTTTTCGTAAATGCATATTATGAACACCCTATATACTATTATTTACTTTAGTCAAACATTTTATATTATTAGTATTATCTAATACTAGCCGTTAGTCACGATTCAGTCGGTTCGGAATATAAAAAAAACTTAGTCGATGCGCTATTCCAGGCTGTAATCATCCTTCATGCCACATTTTATATCAATCCGTTCAGCCGTCCTAGAGTTACGTAAACATCCATATAAACTTTCGTTTTTTGTTTGCAGAATACAAAATACAGAATTGTATTCGTACAATGATTAAATGTAAACTCAGACCGTCAGTTATATCCGCTTTGGAAGTGATTTATTTAGATTATTTTGGCAAGAGTACAGATTAAATAAAGGCACGTAAGAAGCAAAGAGACGACCGGAAATATATAGAGAGCTGGGATAAAATAAATATTTACGTCATCCTGCGTCATGTTTGGTAAATATACGTATGTATTATTACGTATATAAGCTACTTTATATTACATGAATCATTTATGTATTAAAATGTATTGCACATCTTTAGCTTCGCCTTGAATATGTAGGATGTGTACCTTATTTTTGTTCTATACCCCATAAATATTATATGACGCAAAAACTGACCTTTCCTTTTGCATTTTCATTACCAACGAAAAGGCGATGAAACGTTTTTACTACGATTTTAATAAAATAATTTCTGTTATTAAAGCACACATTATATTATTTTAATTAAATTAAAATAAATATTTCATTTTTTTACCCACACACTTTTTTTAGTAACAATTAATTACAAACTTTAAAAAATACTAGTTTAACACGATCCTGGCATTATTAAATACCCGTAGTGGTTCATGTGGACAGCCGGGGGTCCGCGGAACACCTTGTGGGATGGACTTGATGTCTTACAGTACTCTTACCTGGCTCTGTATAGATTCGTCGATGACGTCATCGCCGCGACTGGAAGGCGGCGTCATCATGACGGAGCGGAACTCGCCCTCCTGTTGCACAGGGAACTGTGTGTACGGAGGCACTGGGGTGCTCCGCGGTAAAGACTCCGGACCGCGCCATGCCGACGGTAACGGACTAGGTGTCCTGTGTTAAAAAATTTATCAATTAACTAAATTTTTTGGCTAAGACACTTGTTTATCCAGTGAATCATTTATCGTTTTCGATAATTTATACCTTAGTACATCTGGCAGGTTTAAACGGACATATTGTATTAGGTTTAAAGAAGTAAAAAGGGTTATGAATAATACTTATAGTATTACCTGAAGGGAGGTGCAGCGGCGTTGACTAACGGCGAGCGTGGCGCTAATGTCGCATCGCGCGGCGCCTCGCGGTCCACATCCCTACACATGCTGCTAGCTCAATGCACATTCTACATTACGTCACGTTGACACGGACAACAAACATAACAGTACTTTCCGCGCAATGAAAAGCACAAAGATATTTACGAACGCTGACAGTACCAAGGTCCTTGTAAATGATGTATTGAATAGAATATTCATGCTTGCTTAGTTTATATCATTATCGACCCTAGAATCATTGAAACAGACATGCACGCTTTGAGCTATGTATTATCCAATTAATCATTAGATCATTGCAGTGACTTATTAACATCAAAGATAACTGTTGTGGCGATAAGCCAAAGACCTTGTCAATGAAATCGAGGGAAAATCCTACGCGTGTATTGATTGATTGTAGGAGGTGCGTCTAAAAAAATGATGTAATACACTTTATGATAGAAATATGAAAAAACAGGAACTAGGAAATTTAAAAATAACATTTACATCATTTCTAATTTGATTGTGAATGGCCGCACTTGTTATGAAAATTGGTACGTAACATTTGGCACTCGATGATTCCAAGTTTGAATTAATCATTGCTCCATTGCATCATTTTGACATGATTTAATGCAATATGTTTAAATAAATATACGCGCTGAGTTACTGTTAAAAGTTTCTCACACCTGGATTAAAAGGTGATGCTTACAAAATTGTGTATTTATTTTATTGTACTCAGGAAACATCTGTTCAATTTTGAAACTTTATTTTTACCTACAATAACTCTACTATTATTGCTAGATTTTTCATAATCACAAGTCTGTAAACTGAAAAACGTGCTTTTCTTTGTGAAAATACTAATAAACACTAAATAATAATAAATGAAAAATGTCCCTGTCCTTGGCTTTTTTAATAGTAGTGTAACTTTTCATGCCCTAATATTTCTAGGTATTATATTTAATATACATTAACATGCAATTTTACATTAACTTGAACGTGACAGAATTAAAATGTTGGTATCGTGCAAACAACATATATCATGCATAATATTTCTTTCTATGGAATATCTAATAAAAAAGTGTTCTTTTTTAACGTATCAAATATTTCTTACATCGACAGTATCGAAATAATGTGATTCTTAATACACTTATTAAATTAACTCTTTCCTTCATCTGTTTCTCCTCTATGCGAACACCTTATAGGCCCTATAAAGTTTTCGAAATTCATATCTTAAAATCTTTACTATTTACTTGTTATGCAACAATTAACATACATATAACATCGATGCAACATGCCACAACATCGATATCTTACTCGAATCGTTCGTAATAGAACGATGGAGTGGGCGAGCGGCCCGAGAAACTGCTATAACGTGTCATCGGACACAAGTGTGTACTCGGCCTGCCTCTAAACATACCAACCACGAGTTCTATAAGTCCCATTAATCACACTGAATGTAGTCAAAGAATTATATTCACTGCCCATTCGAATTGAATATCCTACAACTGTCATCATAAGAATTGTCTTGTATGCATTAATATTTCACCGATATGAATAGAAAATAAAAGACCCCGACTATAAAATTTTTGTACAGTCGAACTTGGATAAACGAAAAACTATAGATGAGAAAAATAGCGCGGTCCCTTAGACTCTTGTATGTCCAGGTTCGACTATATCTCTAGCTTATTAAATGCACTACTAATCATAATTATGACCCAAAGTTTTCGCTCGGGAGAAGATGAAATATGCTTAATGAATTATGCTATGAAGGTGTTAAAACTCTGAAGTAATGATTACCTCTGCACTACTAATTTGATTTGGTTATTCGCGTTCTTGAAGAGGTTCTGTGCGTCTTCATGGCGCAGGTCGCGTGCATCGTAGTCGTCAATTTTGGCAATTATGTCGCCTCGCGCTAGTTCCTTTCCTGCCGGTGTACCTGGCGTCACCTGGAAATTAATACATTATTGTTTAATATAGTTATCGACATTAATACTTTAAAGAAAAAAGATTTGAATGCTCGTTTGGTTCAGATAAACTCGGAAATTAATGAATCGAATATGGAAAATATTTCAGTAATAGACAGCTTTATCATCTGCATGTATCCTTGGTTTAATTAATCGGCCCAAGCGAAGCTAGTGTTGCAAGCACTTTAACAAACTACCACAAAGCACCCAAAGGTTGTAGATTTTTAATTCTCATAGACCTGCCAATTAATTTCAAAAGTTTTAGCTCATCAAGTGTTTAACTTTAGTAATGTATAATGATCAATATAAAAAAAATGTGTGTGAAAACCGATATTTTTGGTGTGTGGCCAATATCTGTTGTGTTAAGGTGCCAGTTTGTAAAGTGTCACCATTTGACAGTTGGCGCGATTTTTATATTGCTTTTATTCGTGTTAATTTTGCTTGTAACGGTTATACAAACTAGTTGGATTCTTTAAATAGGCACTCCATATTTTTGCGAATTGTAACTTGTAATTCAACTGTTTTTTTTTTTGTAATGAAACTAATCTGCATTTTTCTTAAGATAAATATGACTTTGAGCAATAATAAATTGCGGATACCAGATGTGCGAACATCAAAGACAAAGCCTGTTTTGCGCCGACAGAGCAAAGTGAACATTGAATTTAGATTTAGCTTTAATGTTCACTTGTACTGCTGGAAATACTTCAGCTATGTTTACTAATACCGAAGTACTTCTTATGGAGTTTATTGATACAAAAGTGGCAAGGTGGCGTTACATTTGGCTTCGTTTGTTTGGGTTAAAATGATTTTCGGGTTTGTTGTTTGGTATACAAAAGCAATGTATACTTTAGTATTTAAACCCATACCTCTACGCATACAAATTTTTATATTTACAATTTTTGTACCCATGAACCCATAAATTTATGTTGAAGAAAATTTCATATAGCATTGAACTAGCTCTACCATTGAACTACAAGACATATATTACGGCATAATGTCATTGTCACCTGCCTCACCTTCGTGTCTAGATTCGACCATGACATACGAGGTTCTTGAGCCAGGTTAAAAGACATGAGACGGTTAATAAAGCTTTGCATTTCTGTTCAGGGATATTTTGAGAGTTAGTAGGTCGGCGGGCGAGTCGAGTGGTCATGAAATACTATAGAGGGTAGATAACAGACATGTAATTAGCTAGGACGACCTTGCGCGTTAGCAAAGGGGAGGTTGGTCGTGTGCTATGCACCGAGCTTGGCGTACGGCCAGTCTAAATGCGGCCACCGGCTCTCCGTGCCAACCGCCGCTGACATTTTTATTGAAAACAACCGGCCGGCCGGACGCGACCCGTCGAATCCACGCATCGATAGCCGCAAATCCATCACGCCACCGACTCAATGGCGAGGACGTGAGCCTATATTTACACGTGTCCAACGGTAACGACGTCTAGATTTTAGAGGGCCGGTATTTTTGCGAACGTCATTTTGGACACCCATAGATTTCACATGAGGTCGGTGATGAGTACCGTCTGTGTCACCGAGAACGGCTGGCACACTTCCACGCTTATCTAACTCTTACGCATAGCGTTAATGTGCTGTTACAATATTTTTGTAGCAAAATTACTCTTTGCAAGAATTCAACGAAAATACTTTTAGAAAATTACGAGTGGAGGAAAATCATTAAAATCCTAATTTACAAAACTTAACAAAAAAAATAATATTATACATTTTAAAGTATAATAAGTTAAAAAAAATACGAGCCTGTTACGATATGAATCACAAACGTTTTAAGGCATAGTGATGCTCGAAAAAGATTCTAATAGCGTCTAGAAAACTATTGTTAAAAATACTTTCCCCAGATAAGTCTATGACGGATATAATCGATTAAGTGGATTTCAATCAAATAATGAATGGAACCATCGAGACATTAACGTATATTCGTTTGGTCAGCTGATTTATTGCACGCTGTTTGTGAATTTCACAAATCTATCCAAAAACATTTTATAGCTAATAGTATTCAACAGGCCTTTTAACATTCCGAGAGTTTGGCACTGTCACAGTTTTGTTTAGTTTGTATCATATGAATTGCATTCTTTGTAATAATATTAACAGTAATATGAATATACTTATTTTATTTCTGGCATAGAAAAAGGTTTTATCTTGTTGGGTCGCAGTCGTTTAAGATCTATTAATGCTTTTCGCTGGCGAAACAGTTGATGAAAAGATACAGTATTAAAAATTGTCCCTGAAAAAAAAAGTACAACTAACTAAACTGCTACGACGCTACGTCGTAGGTCGATTTTTCTCGGGTCTATTTTCAACCAGAAAAAATTGCTTACAAAAAAATTATGCACAAACATCCTTAACTCATCAAACCTTAGTATGTAAAAATCAAAGTTAATATTCCCTCGAAAACGAAAAACAAAAATTGATAGTGATAATCGTTATGGCGCGTTAATCATTCATTATCAAAGATTAGAAGCTACTTTGGATTTGTTTGTTTTTACGAAGCGCGAATCGAAATTGTTAGGCGAGTATGAAAACAAACTCGCTAATATCAATTGAGTCATCGTTTCAGTCTACCAAAGAGTTTTATGGTAAAAGCAAAAACGGGCTCAAGGCTACAGTCTGTGATCGTCAGATTTATTACTACTGAGGTCAGCATGGAGTGCATCGAAAAAATAGATACATCCCAGATGGCAGGCGTGTGTTGGTTACTTCTACACATTGGTTGGAGCTTTCATTTATGACGCATATGAAATTAATATAAGAGCAGATAAGATAAATATATGAGGGAATGTTTAGTTACTAACGCACGTGATATAAACCTAACATTATATACTTTCCTGAGTGTTATTTAAACATTAAAACAGTCCCCTGTCTATTTAATGCAGGAATACTCAAAACTTATGTTATGCGAGATTTATAGTTTTGAATTTTAGGATTTATTCGGTGAGACTATTAATTAATTTTACACGGGGTCTTATCAACTCCCTATGCGTTATCGTGGTCGTCGTTTGTCTTTACTTTAGTTTTTAAAATACCAAGATAGATCTTCAATCATCTTTTCAACGCCTTGCATGTCCTTTGTAATTTAAAACTTCGTTTGTGTTCAGCCAGTATTTCTCTTTTGTAGGCACTACCAAATAGAAAAGTGTCTCTGGTTGACTAACAATTACTACAGTACACGAGTATTACAAATAATTTTGATAAATTAAATCGAATACCTCACCAAAAAGTTAATAGGTATAGTGTAAAAATATCTCGCTTAAAGAATTTAGGAGCAGCGGCAATAAAACGACACTTCCTATTGTTTTGATTCGTGACCTAGAAGCGACGCGACTAGGAGCCTAGCCGGCTTTTGTTATAAATAAACCAGAATTAACAACAGCCGCGTGACACTTCTAGCTGACTCACTGATTCTTCGACATATCTTTGTATTTATGGTTACTATCTGTAAAATTTGTGTTGAAACGAAAGTAAAAATGTTTGAATTGCTAGAGCAAGTTATATTTTTTATATAAATAAAAAAAAACTATCGATTTTTACGAATAAAAACTATGTCAACTTCATAACTGTGTTCCGGTATTTGAAACTTTATGTTCTAGAGCATCTCTATAGACTAATGAACTATCTTTGATCAAATTCTACGTTAAATTAACAGCAGTTAAAATAAAATGGGTCGATGTGAGATTTTGTCGCCAGCTGTCGAACGACTGTGACCGATTCTTGTCCCCAATTATATTTTAGTCATATAAATATTATAAGAGCTTTCAGGGATTTATCACAATTTCTTCTACTAATATTGATTGTGGTTGGCGATTTAAAATTAGTGTTAAGATAAAATATTTAGATAAATTTAAGTAAGGAGAATATGACATTACTAACTCTACCTTTTTCTGAGAAACACACAAAATGTTGAAAAAAAATGTTGTCAAGCACAGTGCATGCCAAATTCGTTGGACTGGATGCAAATTAGATGCTGCTTCGGTATAAGTCTTGAAAAGCTAACCGTAACCTTTACATATAAATGGTGGATGGAAACTTTTACAATTGTTCAAATTATACAGTGCTGAATGTATAACGAATTGTTTGTGTCCTGCAGTGCCATAAAAATCTAATCTACGTTAATCTTGGTTAACATAGCCGTAAAAACGGTGAAAGAATTTTTAGTATCAGTTTAGTTCATTCTAAGGATAACCCTCGCAAATGAACAAATCATTCTCCTAAACATACTCCAACCACTAACATGCCCTTAGTAAGCCTTCTTAAACAGATCCAGTAAGCTTACAAGTATGAAATCTTATGGTCATCGTAAAGTCTTTCTAAGTGAAAATGTTTAGTTGAATATTAAGTTGATTGTTTACGCCGGTTGTTGTTTTGACGCAAGCCCAGTGTCAATAGAAAGGGCGTACCCTGGTGACGATGAGCGGGGTGGCGAGGTCAGCGCCGCCCACCAGCCGCAGGCCCCAGTTGATGTCGCGGTACTCTCGCCTCAGGGTCACCACGAATGTGTGCAGTCTGCCCATCGTGTAGCCGTGTGCACTGCGCGACACGCGCGCCCTATGCGCGGACGATACCACCACTACGGCGAGACGCGACGTTATGCGCGCAGAATTAGCTTCACCCGAAATCCCAACACTCCCCCTTCCCCCGACCTAGCCTCGTAACCCTGCCTTCCTTCGCAATCGACCCAATTCCTACCACGGAAACTGCACACCTATTAACATCCGAATTTCCAGCAGTATCCTGTCGTGCGCGCGCGAGTTATTTGTAAACGATCGAAATATAATTTATGTAATACCCGTTCTATATTCTTGTCTATGTTAGACCCTAGTGATTATATGGGAGATGTCATGATTTCGTAACATTAAATGGTCTGTGCGTAAAATTGTGTGTTGACCATAGACCTATATTGCATTGACGTTACAGAAATAGAGCATTAATAATTAAATGTAAGGGCAGAGCGAGGTATTAGCCATTTGGCAGGCCGTGAAATGCGCGGGCGGGGACGGATGATATATCGCTCTGTAGATGCAATTGTTTATGACGATTAGAAGGCATACATTACCGAAGATTAGTATTATAATTAGAATATAAATACTTTCAGTTTCTTCGATGATGCTGCTGACAGATTTATTGAGGTCTAATTTCAAACCGGGTAACGACTCTTGTGACATGTGGCATTTTGTGGTGATAAAATAATTAAAAAAACTTACTCGTCGTCTACCGAAACTTCTTTGTTCATCATCAGGGTCCGGCCTCTGATGCGGAACTCTCCAGAATGCTGGCCTCTGGTACATAGGCATGGTTGGGTCGTATAATATCTTCAGTGCTGCGTAAAAAGGTTTATTTTTATAAGATGATCAACATTTTAATGAAATTGTTTATGCTTTACAATGATTTATTTTTAATTAAAAATTATTAAAAAAAAACATTAAAACCATTTCTCGGAAAACTGCACATTCATTTCTGCCAATAAAACGAGCATTATCTGCAATAAATATTATAAACTTTGGCAAACACTCCGACGTTGATATCGGCCGTGGAGCAAAACTAATAAAAACATGTTTACAGTTCAACAACCAATCCATAGAAAATCTGGACGTGGGTGGTTGGCGAAAAGGTCCACATAATAAATTATCACTTACGAGGGATCGTGTTAAACAGAAGTGAAATAGTAAAAGTGTTAAAGTGAAAAAAGTAACTCACCAGAGGGCGTGCGTTGTGTCGCCGTCGACGTCGGCGCTGGTATTATCCGTAAGGAATAATTCCCGGCGAATATTGGGAGTATCTATTTTTCGCGTCGGAGTATTCGAGCGAGACGTCGCTTCGACAGCGCTCGCTTTCGTGATTTACACGCGCGCCTTTACACACGCTCTGTTTCTGGGCCGCACCGAAATTCGCAATAATTCCTTCCCAACGGCCGACACCGCCAAAGCGGTTCATTGCTCCCGATATTTTGTTTTTCAGAACGAACTCTTTTGATAATCACGAAGACTTATATCGTGATTATTTATGTTTCTCTTGAATTAATTTAAACGGACGACGCCTTAATTCCAAAGAGATTATTGCTCTTCGTGTCGAGGATGAAAATGTAAAAGAAACGTATATGTTGACGAATTAAAATGTAAAAAGCTTAATTAGTAACTTATATTTTCTCTCAGGCTACGTTCTACATCTATGCCATGCCATGCCATATTTATCTATGCTATGCCATATTTCAGCGAGATACCTTTATACAAACATCCATCCATCCATCCAAACATTCGCTTAGTAAGATGGTCACGTACAATACGTTACTTTCTTACCTGGGACAAAACAGACACTAAAAGTGGCAAAGTATTATTTCAAGAAATATTTAAAAAACATAGAATTTTAGATAAATCATTGAAAAAATAAAAATAACAAAACACATTTGTAATAAAAATAAAAACACAATATTCGATTTACAAATTTCCTCTAATCGTATTTATAGATTTGACGAAGTACAATATGTCCGTAAATTAAAAAACAGAGGTATTTATAATTAAAAATACATTAAAATTAAGCAACAAATACAAAAGTTAGATCCAAACAAAGCAGATCATTGATAACTAAATGCGAATTACAACAATTGAATAACACTCCAAAATAGCAGAGTTATTTACACATTTATTACCTATTTAGTAAATAAGCCATGTCTCATATTTTTTTAACATTTGCTATAATTACTATAAATTCTCAAAATTACAAAGATTTTAATTTTTGATAAAAAAAAAATTGCTGACAAAAGTGATTTTAATAGAAAGTTATTCTTAATAATGTAAAATACAAGAAAAGCCTCGTGATATTTCCTATGTGAAAAGTAAAGCCATTTTTAAAATAACGCTCGGCTTCCATTCCTACATTTTATTCTTATAACAAGCAATATTTTAAAGACAGTATTTTTATCAGTCATTAAAATATTTAAATAATAAATGTATAGCTATTTTATCTAATAGCCTCATTAAAAAGGAAACTTTACCAAATAATAATTATTTCTTTTATCATAACAAATTGTCGATTATAGTAACAAATTTGATCTATGGTATCATAGCATTATAATCTTTAACCATTAAAAAATAGAGCTTAAAATGTAATGACCAGTACGTGAAATAAATTCGAAATACTTTAATTAAAAATGTGCTTAGAAATCGAGTAAAGCAGGTTTGGTGTCACGTGCGCATTTGATTAGGGAGTACATAAGCTTTACGAATCCCGTGTCTTTGGGCTTCTCTAAACCTCGTAGCAGTCTGTTCTTCATTACGGCTACAAATTCTCTGTTACTGAGCTGACCGTCCACTATAAATAAATTATTTTAAATTACACACAAATGTCTTTGTATTCATGAGCATCGATGTTTACACAAACCAAGGTAGAGGAATACCGTAAAAATACCGTATGTATAAAAGAAAGGATTGACTTCAGTCGGTCTAGCAAAAATATTTGTGAAAATTACCTTAGTATCGTCATCGTCACGCTTGATAGGAGCGTTCTATAATACATATATTCGTGCTAGGCCCATACGTATGTCGAATTTGATTTATGGTCGAATTTAATGTCATTTATTGTCTATGGATTTCCTTTGAAAAAACTGTTTAAAGATATCTATGAATACAGCCTTATAAAGGTAAAATTATTTCAATAGGTTTGCTATAATTTCTCTTTCAAATTGAATTCGACGATACGTCATATTCGAATTTTGGCATGAATATTGCTATCTCAGGTTTTCCAAAGAGAATGAGAGGGATGAGATATATGATCTTATGTCAGTTAAGCGGTATACGTACTGTTCTCATCAAATATAGTGAAGACGACATTGATGACGTGAGGGTCGAGGTCAACGTGTGCGACAGTGCGGGCGACGTGCCGCAGCGTGGGCTGGTCTATGGACGCGCCCGCGATGTGGTAGAACGTCAGCGCAGTATCCACATCGTTTATGTTATTAAGCAGGTGGAAGAACTTTAAGTAGTCGTCTTTTGTGATACCCACGCCGTGGTCGCGGAACCTATTATGTGAAAACTTTAATTGATATTTTATCATCTTACAGTGGTAGCCAGCAAAAATAACATTTGCTACACGAATGAGTACGCACGGTAAAAGGACACGGTGAATACACATAGAAGACAGGCGTCAAGTGGAAACAATTCCGGGTTTCGTCTGATGAGTGTGCGTATCAGAGGCCTAAATTTAGTCCCCTTTTCCTTCCCGCTCTTTTCTTATTAGGAAAGGATATTCGGCAAAGAAAGATAAAATGCCTTAAGTGAAAAACTGTAACAAATTGTTCACGACGCTATTACGTGGACATATGACATATATTTTAATGGTCTTATATTCAATTAGGACTGTTTTGAAAAGGCAACTCACAGTATGTGACGAAGGTGCCACAGCTTACGTTTGATTTTGTAAGAAAGTGAGCATCTTCCAAATAATATATAAATGAGTAATACATAATAAATATTTAGGAGTAACTTACATTTTCTTTACCCGTTTTAACATCCTCGCCTTCTTCTTTGCAGGATAACCGGCGTAAGCTAACAACAGCTCTGCAAAGTCAGCCTCCGTAATACGACCATTTTCATCTGGAATGTACAACATATTTCTCAATAAATACTGTTAGGAAGGAAATCCGACACTGTGCCGGTGTACTGGTGCAACACTAGTCTTACTAAAATGTCGACGTTTATGTCCCCTCACTAATCATTCTGACACTTGACTTGGTAACGAAAGCACGCTATTCGCGTCAAAGGATTCTAACTAATAATGTCTTAAAATACATAATACGTAAAAACAAATAAAAAAATCGATAATTTCTATTAGAAGTGTTAAAAAATGTAATCTATAATAAGAGTTTTACCTGGCTGTTTTCTCTGGAATTCGAGAGACAAAATTTCTTTCTGCAATTGTTGTTGGAAGTCTAGGAACTTTTCTATTGTCAGTTTCTCATTTAGTTTCGGACCGAAGAAGTATGTGGTCAGCGCTGAGTTGATACCCTAAAATTAAATGCAAGAAAATATCAAATCACTGTAATACTATGATCATAAACTTTTTAGATTATATATAATAGAATAATGGGAGTTTGAATTACATTCTTCTTTTATGGACCAAAAAATGTTCCGGCCTAACACGACCGTGGGTGTACAATCAGGGACACTGGCGGTGTTACACTTTAATATAACTAATGTGAGGGATCTTTGCAATAAAACTATTATTTCCTCACATTTCCAGGTCCTTTATTTATGTTCTGACACATGTTCTTATTTTTATTAAACTCTAAAACAAACGTCACTTCTTTTTTGACACATTCGTACAAAATAGGTTTTAATCTACAACAATGACAATCGTTCAAACGTCCATACGTATTGAGACGACGAGGCGCAAAAATAACCAATAGAAGGGAAAAAGACAAATTGGATCTTTGACCTTTAAATCTACTGATAATTTCTGACCTTGAATGTGTTGCCAGTGTTGGCATGGTCACGGTGGCGGGATCCGATGCTGCTCTGCTGGCGGATGAGTGCAGCCACCTTCTCGAACTCCTCGCAGTCCACGTCCCCGTCGCCGTTCAGGTCGAACATGCGGAACGCGATCTCGAAGTGACGACGCGATGCTACAACGAGATGAATGGATGTAACTACGACTTTAACTCATCGGACATAGAGAATGGTTTTCTAAAATGTTCTAATAAGTAAACTTACATTAAAACCTCATTTTAGTAGAGTAGGTGTTCGTTTTTTAAAAAGATATGACTAAAAATAATAATATTTTTATTTTTTATAGTATCGATAACAATGAGTTGACAATATACAGAAATTTTTTCACTGGAGGAATAATTGGACATATTATATGTTCTCCTAGGATTCCTTCTACATTTCAGGGTAATCGACTAACCCACCATAGTACATTTTTGGTTTTTTATGTTTATTTGCTTCACGGTCTTTACAATATCGCAGGCCGAAAACAATGATCTAAAATGAATAAATTTTCATATCTTCCAAAGACATAAGTCATGTTTTTTTAAGAATAATGTCAAGTTGACCGCCACTTCTGTCTTTGGTTAAATTTGGTGTCTTACTGCAATTAGTTAAATTTTATTATTATTTTACTAGCATAAAACATAACATAAAATATTTTTGGTCTTGTCATTAACAATAATTTAGACATCAGTCTGGAAGTCTAGAACATGCGTAGCGAGATAGAAAATCATTAAGTTCGCTCATGCTCAGTCCGTACGAT
This sequence comes from Papilio xuthus, assembly GCF_000836235.2. Lineage (NCBI taxonomy): Eukaryota > Metazoa > Arthropoda > Insecta > Lepidoptera > Papilionidae > Papilio > Papilio xuthus. The sequence continues at coordinate 1,945,361 of NW_013532721.1, forward strand.
CTCAGAGATGCTGCGTGCAAGTGCTCCTGCCAAAACAATACCCAATATCCTATAGCTTGCTTACAAACGAATTAATGCGTTCCTAGTTTTTTGAAACAAGTGTTACAAATTTTTATCCTTTCCTTCTTCCCACATGTTGCATTATAATGTTATTTTCCGTGAAACGTTTTCGAGCCAGAGTGAAAACGAAAGCTTTCTATTGCTTGAGATGCAGCGCGAAAACAGCCGCTTTCTTATTTTGGGCGACTCTCTACATGATTGTCATGAGATTGACCGTGTTCAAGAGTGGAGAAAGCAAACAAGCGAAGGATTGGTCTATTTTACCTGACAATTACACTAAATGGCTGGTAAGTATAAACAATATTATTTTAGGTGTTTGTTTACATTGTTGATTTACAAGTGATAACATACTTTTGTGTTCGAATTCAGACCTGGACGTTAAAGATTCGATTTCAGTATATTCTTGTACATTTTTTTTAAATATTCCACGAAGTATTTTGCGTTGAATGAGGGTCTAAATATATTTCATATCCAATTGAGGTTCAAACGAATTATAGAAATATTTTCTTTTTATAGATGCAAGGCCCAGTTTTAGGTGACGATAGCCCGGAGGAAATAGCAAACAATTTACTAGAACCTGACAACGTGACAATATCCGAGTTAGAGACGCGAGCTGCCAGAGTCCAGAATGTCTGTCAGGACCGCTCTCTCGACTCGCAGACGATCAACAACAAAGAGTTTTTTGTAGACCACGCACACAATCTCGTGTGGTGTAATATCTTCAAAGCTGCGAGCTCTTCATGGTTATACAATTTCAATATTTTAGGTAATTTCACTAATCCATTAACTATATAATTAGGCTCACGATTTACTCCAAATTGTACACTTTTTCAAGAGGTGATAATGATGTTATTTTTTTAATTTTAGGTGGTTACGACAAAAAGTTTTTGGCGCGAACCCAACAGACGCCTTTGACGTTAGCACGAAAGAAATTCCCTCGGCCCAGTGAAGAGGAGTTGAGAGATACTATCACTACACCCGGTGTTATATCACTTTTAGTCGTACGAGAGCCATTCGTAAGATTGCTATCAGCTTATCGCGACAAATTGGAATATAATTCGCCGCCATTTTATAGAAAACTCGCTAAAAGTATCGTAGCAGAGCAAAGAGAGGAAGCGATTAAAGTTTTAGGACCAATTAAGAGTATTGGGCCAACATTTTACGAGTTCGTAGCTTATTTAATAGCAAAGCATAAAGCGCAAGGCCCCAAAATGGTCTACGACGAACATTGGGCGCCGTATTATCAATTTTGTTCGCCGTGTGCAGTCAATTTTACAGTAATAGCTAAAGTTGAGACTTTATCCAGAGATTCAGCGTACGTGATACAGCAACTGGGACTAGGACAAGTCTTGGAAAGGAGAGTGAAAAATCGCAGGACGAGACTTCGCATTATAATGAACAAATCACGAGATGGCAAGAACACTTCGGCTCTGCTTAGGCATTACTTTGGACAACTTGACGATAATATGCTCAATGACTTGTTACATATATACGGCATTGATTTCGAAATGTTTGGATATGAAACTAATTTGTATAAACGTTATGTAAGACATAAAAATCTTTAAATTTTCTATACATGGCACTCATAGAAGAAAAAAAAACAAAAAAACCCGAATGACTGACTGGCTGGAAACAAAGATTTTAACATGTTAAATTTTTTTAACAAATAATAAACTAAAATTACATACATACATTTTAGAGAATATACTTGAAAACATATAAAAAATGATTTAGCAATGTAAAAAAAGTTATATCCAAGTTTACACTGATTAAAAAGTTTATTTCTTCTGCCAACTGTATGTGTTTTGGGCCGAAGTAATGTGCCCTTTGACACTAGGAAGTAAAAAATCGAATGACACTTCACTAGGTTCTAGTCCGTCACAAAAAAAATTATATACATACATAAATTATTTACATAAGCATAAAAAGCATTACCATCTTGTCAGTAGGGTAATCAGTCTTATTAAATTAATTAAATAATTAAATTAAATAGCGTTTTTTCTCTTTACTCATTTTTCTGAGAATTCATAAAAGAGTTAGCATAGAAAAATATTTTATAAAAATACTAATTTCAACCTGAATAAATTGGCGGATTTTGTCTAAATGTATGCACATTTCCTGAACCTCTTTGTTAATCTATTAGAAACTTCTATTTATTAAAATTGAAAGCACTTACTTGATAAAACAGTGAGTAGAAAGATGTAATCACTGAAAGTGATTAGACCCGAAGAGCCGAGCTTGTAGAAAATCGAATCTTCGTCAAGATCTAGGTTAAGTCGTTGAGTGATACTCTTGAAAATCAAAACAATTGAAGAAATTAATATTTTATGAATATATAAATTAACAGAAAGTTACATTTTAAAGCAGATAACTATTCACCTACTCGTTATTTCTATTCTATTCAGTAATAAATAGCTATTTAAATATTTTTGTATGAAACTATACTTTAATACTATTTATTCATAAATATGTTATTATTTTCTAAATTGTTAAAAACTACATGTGCTCAATTGTGTTGTTTATTTAATAAATCGAACAAAAAAAAGCTACCAAAAACAAAGTGTGTAATGTACCTAACTTGGTCCTTTTGTCTCAAGCAAAATCGCATTTAGCTATGTGTATCATGCCATAGGGTAAGCTAAGTGTATAATATATTTATATGTTCGTTGTCTGTACCTTTCTAAGTGAAATATTGGATAATTTATTATTGTTAAATAAAAAATATAAGGGTTTAGCAAAAGTTGTATATGAAAAAAAATATATAAAAGATGTTTTTTTTCATTAATTTTTGATAAGTATAGATGTATACTGTTAAGAAATGGGTTGGTAGATATTTTTAAACTATTTTTTTATTTAATCTCTGGCATATTTCATATGATGAAAAAAATTAAGTAAAAAATTTTAAGATATATTCCGACAAATTTTATTCCACATTAAAATGTTGCACCTTTTTTCGTTTTTTAACGCTTTGGTGTGCAAATAAAAATCAAAACAAAAAAAAAATTCACGTTATAAAACTGTTCAAATTTAATAAAACGGTTTACGTATTTACTGAACAAATATTTATTTTTAATCCCTTTCCTTCCTTATTTACAAATATTAAAAATGTTAACCTTGCTAAACCCTCGAGAAAATAAAAAATACAGAGCCAAAATCTACAATACTTGTGCAAAAAAATATCGCTTTCAAATTCTAACTTCTATAAGAAGTAATCTAGAAAATTCGAGTTTATTTAGCACTGGAAAAGAAGTTATCTGTGCATTTACTAGAAGAATTTAATAGTGTGAGCTGAAAAGGCAAAGAGAAAAGAGACAGGACAGTACCTCATTGATGTTCTGAAAAGACAAGAAAGTGGTGTAAGTGATTAAAGACAGTGCCAGTGCGATAGTATTCGAAATATAGAAGGTCAGATTGAAATATATATTCGTGGTTACATTAACTACTAATGCCCGTATAAAAAGGTTATGTTATTTACATAATTATTGATGTGCATGATATATTTTTTGTATCTTTTTTTACTTATATCGCGTGAAATCAAAACAAGATGTGGCCGATTGAAAAAAATGTTTTTATTCACATTTCGAAATTTTACAAAGAAATACGTTTTGCAATAGCTTCAAATCAAAACCATATTTCATATGTAAATAGTTAATCAGTAGACTATGAAAATGTCGCCATCATAACAGAAAGTTAAAATCAATAGATAGAACCAATTTTGATTCCTAATCGTGCTATTTCAACAACATTAAAAATCTATTTCTATAAAATTTCATTGAAAATTTTTACCTGAAATTATTCTTAAAAATGCTATTAGAAATGTAATCTAGAATAATTTACAATCTAGACCTAGAAGTAATACTAGTTCAATGAATTACATAAACACTTATCTAAATCAATATATTTATAAACTAAAAACAAGATATGAAATATCAGTTTTGTGGTCACATTAAAAATCAATTAATGTTTAACTTATTAGAAATTGTATTTAATACAGCATTAAAAAAAATGTCTTACCTTTGGATCATATCTTCTATACTGGTCCAAACCTAAACCTGTAAAATTATAACTATTAGGGTCTATTGCTGATTCAAAATGTAAGAATATATCAACCAGATTGGTAGATATCAAAAGAAAAGTGGTAAAAAAACTTTCCGTAACCTATGAACATGTATGCATAAATGAATAAAGATGGAAATATGTTAACTAGAAATCCATTATCTCTACATAACATACTGCATGCTATATGAAACAAATTTTTAACTGAAATAATGAATCTGTAAACTAAAATTTTCTTAAACTATTATACATAACAAACCACATAGGTGCAAGTAGTCATACTAGTAGAATGGAGTTTTTTTTTCTTAGTTACAATCCGAACTAAGCCCTAAGTTACAAATCCAAATTACATTACCTAAAGACAGCTACGAAATTTAACAGGTTAAACAATTAAAATAACATCATTGTTTACCATCAGGTTGTTTCACTCCAGGTGTCATTGAACGTAAAAAGTCATCTGGTGTCATAAACACCTCATGCTGATCATGATGTTGCGCCTGTAGGGTCGCAAAGTATCTAAACACCTTATCAGGTGTTGAATACTGTCGCATACGATTCTCATACTCGATTATCTGATCCCGCAGCAATCCAAATAAAAAAGTTGACATGTTTAGTAATGACCAACACCTTATTCATATTTGTGGGATTAGAATGTTAACATAAGGAAGGGTATTTCATAATGTACCTTCTAATTGTAACGGTTTAGTAACTCAATGCTTGTCAGTAAACTTTTGAAATACACTATGAATAAGCATGACACAACAACACATACAACATTTTTACTAAATGTAGTTATTTTGCCAAGCATTGCAGTCTACAGTGTTAGTCTTTTTATATCATTTGTTTTAAATTCATTCCAATGTTGGTATTCTCACCATATAATGAAAAATATGTAAATGAAGTTATTTTTTTATTTTCCCTTCAGATTAAGCACTGTTAATAAGCGAAAACTATAAATAAAGCCAACCAAAAAAAAAGTAAGAAATAATACCATCAGGCTGCTTCATGCCTGGTGTAATTGCTCTTAAGAAGTCATCTGGTGTCATGTACACTTCAGTATTCTCTCCAATACTCAATTTAACAGTAGCAAAATAGCGAAATATCTTGTCTGGAGTTGAATATGATCTCATACGGTTTTCATATTCAATTATCTAAATGACATTAAAATAAAATAAAAAATCATTGTGGAAATAAAAAGAAGAGTAAAAAGTTACATTACAAAATATTTATCAGTTACCTTTCTATCTCTAAATCCAATCTTTTCTTTTCTATATCTTTTCTTTTTTGTATCACCTTCACTTTCTGAATCAGTTTCTGTTATTTGTTCGGCTGCAGTTATTGCAGGAAATAATTGTTGTCCGAGCCTTAAATATTAGAATTATACTTTGATTAAAATATGTTATGTTCATGATATGTTAAGTTCAGTGTGAAATTAAGTAGACAATTGTAATTTTTTAATCTTTAGTGAGCCCATACAATTAGAATAAAAAAACGTAATTAATGCTACATTTATAACAAATTTTAGGTTGTTTCCATGCTGGAAATAAGTTCTAACAGACATCCATCAATCCATCAGTCTAAACTTTCGAATGCATAATATTAGCAAGATAAAATTAAAATTGTTCATTAACTGCAATATATACTTACCAGATCCTATAAGATGTATAAGTAACTGCACTAAATAAAATAGAATACAAGAAGTATTTGTATGAAAGTCGATGAACATTTTTATGTTCACTTTCGTGTGGGTTTGTATAATAATTCTTGTTAAATTGCAAGGTTTTATTTAGACTTCCTGACACTATAATTCTTGACACATCTCCAATTTGGGGCAATTTTGTTTTTATTGGTATTCCTCGTGCTGTACAACAACGTGAAGCGAAAGAGAACATTTTTTTTAATTTCTTTATTGCTCATAAACAGCTTGTGTTTTGGATTTTAATTTGTAACGATAGTGTTATCAAAAATGCTTTTCCATTTTTTGACATTCATTAACAACTGACACTTGACACTGACAATGACAAGACAATGTCAAGTTGAAAGTTTTGAATAGTGAAGAATACAAAAAGTGTTGCTGCTATCAAACGATCTGAGTCCCAAAATGAAATGCAATATAAAATGCAAACTTGTGTGAAAATTACTATTTAGCAAATAAACATTGATTTGATTATTGATATCGTACACTATGCGTACAAGTATATGTAGATGTATTAATGTAGAAGAAGCGAAAGACACACTTCTTAAGCTTCTTCTCAAGTACAGCGCTAAAAAGAGTCTCTAGTCTCTGTCTAGGGCACCGGATTACGGGCAAGAGTTACGATGTTGTTGGATAGTACATTAGTCGGTTTAATCACGTTTGAAAGATATTTTGCTTTTATTATACATTTTGTCCGTGATCTCTGATTTAGAAAATAAAAGAAGTGGCCCACTAAGATTCAAATTAACTTTTAAAATGTTATTTAAAGAAACAGAAATGTGTCGAAAATGATTTCATTTTCCCGGGTAAACATATTTTCGTTTTAAATAATGGCAGCACCGGGAAACGTGTCTATTATGAAAATTTTGTCTATGGTCTAGTGTGGAGGAAAGAGAAAAGCAGAAGCACGAAACGATCGAGAAAGATGTTTGATATTTTCTTTGAATTATTTTAAAAATTGATTGGTTGCGTGAGAACACATTTCGGTTGTATTAAAGGTAAATGTTATTTAGTGTATTAAAAATAACGAAATTGATTTGGCGATAGTCAGCTTATAGTTAATTCTATTAGAATTTAAATGCACATTTCATTTCGTACGCAATAGAAAGGAGTGAGTTATATAACCTTGAATCACGGGATCTCAGTATTGATTATTACTAGGTAAAATATAAGTACTTTCCAGGTAAGTATTTTTATTATCAATAAAATGCGTAATCAAGATTAACTCTGCAATTTCTTAAGGTTGCGTTGTACCGAATGATATCAATGACATTTCGATAAGGGAGTAATTTAGTTACTCGGAATAAATCATCCTAAACTTAATACATCTTAACATTGTTCTATTTCGTATTAATTCATTTATATTTCCCAGTTATTGTAAACTTGAAAGTTAAATTTAGACTTGTACCAGTAACCTTGAAAATACTATGACGTGCGCCAAGTTCTCGAAATATTGGAAGATACCAAGTTTAAAAAAATAAACAATTTATTTTCTATTTTTCCCGTACGACGTACAAAATTTTTCATAATCTAAATATTAATAAAGTACATTTATGGAATAATGTAGATAATCCAATAAACATTAATCTAATTCTGCCCTTAAGGCTTACAATTGTAAATTTTAAAACTTGAGCAATTTCTATTGAATTTCGAGTATTATGTAAAAACCTTTTTTATGTACTAAACAAGATTTTTAATTAAGCTATATTTCATTTTAATACATAACAATCATAAAATTATTGGAATCTCATGTTTCAATGCATTTTTGATAAGAATTAATTACTAAACTTTTGATTTATTAGTTATGTAGTATAGATGAAATATTTGAATATTCATAATACACTTTAGTAAATATGTTTTAGTGTTAAAAAATTGTATGTAAGGCAATACTTGAAAAAGGTATATATGTACAACATTGCATAATGTTAATTAATAAATAATAAAGTATAGTAAATGTGCTTTAGCCATTATTACTGTTTATTCTTACTATTGTTTTTTAAATACCAAAAGTATGCGTCTTTTGCCTTTTTTATTTTTATGTTGAGTGTAAATCATGAGAACACATCACATTATGTAAATGCATCAAGAAATAACATAATCCTAAAAAATATTTTAAACCTATTTTTTAAATAAATCACTATAACTACATTTTCTATTACATTTGATTGTCATAAAAGAGGTGCAAATAAAATTGATTATGAAGTGTTTAATATACCTTCTATTCCCTTAAACCTTAAAACATTATAAGTGAGTGTACTGTTGAATTTGCTTCTTGTCATGGTGCCAATTAAACTGGTGCAATGGTAGTATTGACCTACATTTTGACTGCATAATTGAATTTTATCTAACAACCATGGCATACTTGAACAATCCATTGTTATTTTAAATATTTGTTCAATATTTGTACAAGATATGGTGAATTCTGAAAATTTTCTTTGTATATTTAATTTTTTAACATTTTCTTTTGAGTACAATTTTTTTTTAGTTAATCTTGAATTCACATTTATTAAATCATTTTTAAAAAGTATATTAAATAAAACAAGTTTTTGTGATCAGCGCACTTGTGAAATTAAAAGTGTTTTATGACAAAAGATCAGCAGTGTAATAGGGTGCATTTTTTAAAAGCTTTTCCTTAGTTGGTTGAGCAATCTGCAGTCTGCTAATTCAGGACCTTATTTAGTTTTCTCTGATAGGTTGAAGAAGTAATTCGCTTGGTTACTTCTAATATAAAAAAAAAATTCACAACCAGAGCACCACCGGAGATATGCGGTAACACATAAAAACATACAGACGAATTGATAACCTCCTTCTTTTTGAAGTCGGCTAAAAAATTTAAAGCATTTATTTTGTCCCCAGATCTATTTTAGTAAAGAGTCCATAGACAGAAATAAACATGCATCGTGCAAGAATTGTGCTTCAGACATCTAACAAATTAGGCAATAGTGAGAGATTCGCATCATGGCTTTTAAACAAACCACAGGTGAGTTTTAACCATAGTGTTGATTGAAACACAGAGTACAATTACATGTTAATTGATTTTCTGTCATAATAGTACTTCATAGAGACCTGAACATATTTTGTTTAAAGAGGAGAAACTGCAAGTCATATTAGCTATCATTATAATAAAATTAGTTTAATTATCATTATCTTTTTATATTAACTTTGTGCCAAGCCTCCTGAATTGATAATGAATTATCTTGGAAGGTGCAATGATTGTTATTGTTTTTTTAATATTTTGTATTACCTTAAAACAAGCTGTCACATTTATATATCAGTGTTTTGACAAAGAAAATAATATATATGAAAATAATATATAGTTATGGCAATTTGTATACTAGTGTATTGACAATGGAAACCCAGTTATACATTAATATAAAATGTTTGTTTATACAGAGTGCTGCTGTAACGGTAAATGCCCAAAGGCTGAAGAGTTCCACAGCAGCAGAGCCATTCCTCAATGGTTCCAGTTCCGCCTATGTTGAGACCATGTACAATGCATGGCTCTCTGACCCCAACTCTGTGCATGCGGTGAGTTAAACTTTTATCTATGTACAGCTATATACAGGATGTTCAAAATTTATTTGTGCAATAGAAGACTACTGGAAAGGTGTGCATATAGTATGCATGCATATGGACATTTACTATTTCTATATCTATAGTAGTTGAAGGTTGACTGTTTAGCATAAACACAAATAAAAAAAGCAAATGTCAGTGATTACTAGGCATGATTTAAATACATATATCTACATGGTGTTTGGTATTTTTAAATGCTAATGATCTTAGGTAAAAATTACAATAATTAGTTCCATTGAAGAAGATTCTGATATTAAAAGTCTGCAATATGATATACACAAATCAATATGAATTTGCTTCTCGTCTCGCCGTTGTCTAGACCTGATTAATAACAACATGGAACTATGAATAGATAACCTATTTAATTGCTTATGTAATAGAAATCGATTTTAGTTTTGTTTATGATTCAAGTATATAAATAAATTTAGTTACTTTCATTTTCATATGAGAAGGGAGTAGTATCCGAAATTAATGTAGTATTATATTAATTAAATTTTTTGTTATTTATAAGCAATCATTTTTGTATTTGTGTACAAACAGTCAAACTGGATGTGAATAGTGCTAATTTCAAATTTTAATCCTAGGATTGCTCTTATTTATGATGGGATGTGCATATTTTCTTATCGGAATCACTCTTAAAGTTAGATATAGATCTTTAATGTTATAGAGTATTTAGAATGAGGAGGTTCAAGTACAACAATTGAAATAAATTATTCTTTTAGTTGAGTAGGTACACTGTCTTTCGTATTGTTCATCAATTAACACTTATTGTGTTCAGTTTAAATATTGTGTCGCATTATTTGACTTTCATTTATTTTAATGGGTATATACTCTTGGTGAATTCAGTTTTATATATAAAAAGATTGACAAGAATGATTATTGTTATTAAAGAGTATTTGTTTTATTCCAAGATTTCTTCTGTTGAGATAGGGATCTGTAGTGTTTATTTTTTGTAAAATTCTCATAAATAAGAATTTTTATTCTTGTTTGTCAGTAATAGGATATTTTTTATATGTTTAAAATGTAATATATTTAGGCGATAAACAACATTTAAGAAAACAAAATTGTTAAATCGTGCAAGGTTAATTTGCGGGCGCGTTCTAACAGTATCCAGTTATTACCTGCCTTAGCTCGGTTGTGGTTGCGATGCTAATCCGCTAACAAGTGCGTCCACATGCTGACATTGTGTCACCTCATGACCAGAGTGCAAAGCCAAGGACGATATGTCTTGTATTAAAATGTACAGTAAAGAAATTAAATTTCCTTACCATTTATAATCGACAGAAAATTGTCGTTATAAAAGCTATAGTTTTCTAGCACATTTAGCATGAATCTGGCTTTGATTATTTTTCGATTTAACTGCAATGTGACCCTCAAATAAAATTTCAGCAAAGTGGGCTAATGTTTGCGATATATTTTATATCGAAAAAGTGCTTGTTCGGCAATGATAACGACAATAAAGATTGTCAATTAGTGATGATAATCCAGTAAAGGCGTAACTTCGGTGAATATTACAATAATTATTGCTCAGCAATATCCGAGGTCGTCTGCCTCATCATGTTGTCTCTTAGATTAGTCCACTCTTCGTATCTATTGAATGAAATGTAATGTTTTTAAATAGAAAATGTAATTTTGCGTCTGTAAAAATCTTTAGCACATGTTTTGTTATCCTAATAAAGTTCTTTTAGACAAAACTCCCTTTTCTTGTAACTTAGTAGGAGTACTTAAGGATCTTAACAGTATCCATAAGTGCCAAAAAAATAAAAAATACAAGTAAATTATAAATATTCTTAATTATGGTAATCATATTGTTTGCGATGTTATCTCCTCTTCGTAATAGTTTGTGTGTTTGCTATGTAATTTAAGTTCTTTACGTAATAGTACGTAATTGTGAGTCATGTGTTGTTAATTTGGTGCATAGTCATGGGACGCGTTCTTCCGCAATGCGACCGCAGGCGCGCAGCCCGGCGTCGCGTACACCCCGCCGCCTAACTTAGCGCCATACTCCAAGAATGAGGTGCCGCTTACGTCACTCGTTCCCGCCTCCGCCGGTATGCCCTCCATCGCATCAGGTAATATCGATTTCAAATCGATTTTTTTTAATCGAATTATTCGATTCTTGTATCATATGAAATGAATGGTCTTAAAATTATAGTTTCTTAATCACATTGTATTATATTTTGGACTTAAGTTTAACTTTTTTGGATTAAAAAAATTTAAACACCAACAAAGAATCATGTTGGCTACGATAGTTTTTTTAGTAAAAAGTGTAATGATTCCTTAGGTTCTCCAATCAACGAAAAGATCATCGACGATCATTTGGCGGTGCAGGCGATCATCAGAAGCTACCAGGTGATAACTTTACCTTTTCATACTTAACACGAAGACTCGCTATACAATTTATTATTTTTTGCACAGTTTCTTTAGTCTTGATCCGACCTCGTTTTGCCAATGGAGTCATTGTAATTATACACCATCGATAATATGGTCTAGATAAAGCTAGATTTATTCTGTGTACTTGTTTTAAATATATTGACATCTATAAATGCTATAAAAAGTCGCTGAAACATTTTTTTAACAAATATGACAGGTTATTTCCCCTACATAAGCTTAATTCCTCCTTAATATTTTTGGTTTTTTTAATAACGTAAAATTATAAAATAAACATACACATAATAAACAATTTATTAGTAATATCGAGGTTTTCGTAATATAGGAGTTAAATGGAATTATTCAAATTTCTAACATCTTATAATTTGCGACTTACACGGACAATATCGTGGTGCACATTTTATGTGCTAAATGGAATATTGGTTATATGTATTTACTATTTAGTGATGCATTTTATAACAAAGGGTGTGAAAAGGATGTAGTGTCGTACTGTCTCGCTCGTAGAGATATGACTCAATGTCGTATTTATACTGTCGACCAAATAAACAAGTTAAATTTCCACAATCACTCATCAAAGATACCTTACAAATTTTATGAATAAAGCTTATAAAAGGTTCGGTCTTTGGTATAAATAGGACATTAGGGGTAGGGATGAAGGGAGCCGTGAAAATAACATGTTAGAATTATTTGGCATTGCAATGTTTTTCTTATATTAGTTATGTTGATTGCTGTGCGACCAGGCGACATATTTATTTCGAAAATAATCCGAGTAGAATTTAAATGAATATACTTCTAAGAATTGGTACACTCAATTTCTAAATTGATTATCTTCTTGTATAATATAATAGTTGTTACAACTATACGATTAATGGTACGTTTTACCTTTTCAATTTGCAATATAATTAAAAAAAGTCTGAATAACCAATTTTAAAAAAGTTTTTTTTTTGTGTTACCATTTGTTTTTCTGGAGTTTAGTTAATAACAAATAAATTTTGTTATATGTAATTGGAGTCGAATCTTAAAAGGAAATATAACGTAAATACATATTTCCTTGTGCATTTAATTTAAACAATTAACGCTTGTTGGAACTGGTTTTCGTCACCAGAATCATACGTCACGAATACTCTAGCTCACCATCAAATTGAATCAGTCCCGTTAGCAATTTGATATATACCCAACAGACATGTGTTTATTTGATTTTATTTTGTTATGGATACAGACCATATTTTCAGTATATGGGGTTGTATGTTTAACACTTAGATAGATTTGTCTAAGTGGGTGTAACAGTCGCCTGGTCGTACAGTGAGATAGTTGTGGGTAAACGATGTGGTGGGGGGTACATGGCAGGCTCGCGGTCACTTGGCGGCGGACGTGGACCCCCTCGGCATCACCACGGCCAACCTGCCCGAACTGGGCATGCGCGCCCCCCGCTCCGAGCTCATCATGAGGAAATATTTCAATTTCGGTACGCGGAACCTTCGGTACCTCGACCAAGAGATGAGACGAGTACAATCGTTTGATAACGCCCCAAAGGTTTGCGTCGTCACCGTATTGACTGACCGAGATATCTGTGAAGTGAATGTCGTCGCCACCCTAGATATAGAGTATTGTCAGATGCGATAGCAATCGCTTGACATTTCAATACGACGGCTGTACTCATGTTTGTTCCACTTTGGTCATTAGTTGGACAGACAATAGTAAATTATAATGAGCAAAATATATAATAATATAATGACAAAGAAGTTTAAAGACAATACAACCTTTATTAGCGAGTATTAATTCATTATCATTAAAATGAATCCCGAAATAAATAATTTACAAATCAAGCTATTTTACTCATAAAGTTTGTATGGTGATGACGCATTCCGATGTTGTTTACTGACCTTTCACTGTTGCGTTGCGTGTCGCGTGTTGCGTTTTTAATAAAAAACGATATTATTGCATACATTTTGTATTAACATACAATAACGTTATATCAAGTATTGTACTCGTTACTGGAATGCCCTATTGAGAGCTTCATAAATCATTATTGGGAATCAAACGGGTGTCTGAGACTGCGCATGTATGTGATAATATTGACATAAGAATTAAACTAATTTGTTTGCAGTAGATGTTCAAAGTAGCGTAGCTGGTAATCGAGTTACTCGTAATAAACGCATCACTTTGAGACATCACCTTTAAGTACTTTCATTATTCATACGAGATTCGATACTAACGGACCGATTTGAAAAATTGCTAGTCTCAACTCTCACGCTGTATTTCTTTCCTTTATCCATACGTATTAGTTTTAATTAATTACCAATTTAGCTATTAATTTTACCCAGGTTTATAATATAACAAATACTATATGCCTATTATTTTAAATATACTTTTATTACTAACAAAAGGGTAAGTCGCCGAGGCGTTTTGACTGTTGTCGAATAAACAAACAACGGGGCGTATTGACTGTTATCAATTAATGAAACAGTTGAATTGGTTTCTTGAGTTTTGGGTAAATCTTTTGGATTGTTCCCGCGATTCAGTCTCGGGGCCACCTGGTGGCGCGACTCGATCCCCTGGGCATCGTGACCGGGGACCCGGTCTCGAGCGGCGAGTGGCACGGCGGCCTCCGCGCCTTCGCCACCGAGGCCGTCATTAGACAACATGTGCGATTCGGTATGACCCAAACTATTGCCATTCAGGGTTATTATAGCCTATCTCAAAATTATTGTATTCGAAATATTGGGTATGATTGGAATTTTTCAATTCTTAATTTCTGGTACTTGTTAATGTTCAGGGTTAAATTTGAAATCTCTAAACATTATCTCAACGTCCATTATAAGATTGGTTTTGGAAATTTGGTTGTAAAAGCAAAAAGTAACTTTAGTATAATGTTAGTTTCAATATCTTTTTCTTCTAAATTGGTTGGCATAGGCTTTGGATGCACAAGTTACTTTCTTTCTGAATCTGAGATGTTGTGTCTTAAGACTTCGGAGGTCAATTGTCACTGCTGTTGGTAGTATAGTACAGCTTCCTTTTGGTGTATGGTCGTAGATTAGAAAGTAATTCTTTGTTGAATCAATAAAAATCCATCGATTGGTGCTTGGGACATTAATTTTGTTTACAAACAAGCATATTTTTTAAATATAGAACATCTAATTGTTTTAAATTCAAATGTAAAGTCTTTGAATAAATTACGTAATTAAAAAAATCTTTACATACAACTAAATACTAATTGATGTTAAATTTGAGACTAGCTTTTTGATACATACGGTCATTATTGACATCTAAAATAGTTGTTTTATAGTAACAAACTCATTAGAATATAGTGTTCATAAAGTTCTAATTAATTTAATTTTGCTTGTATATATGTATGATTTATTATTACTAACGCTAAATTAATCGTATTCCTTTACTAGAATTGAATAAGGTTTAACATAAGGGAAAAGATAAATCGTGGTTTCAACTCGGTAATAAATCTATTTATTCGGTACATATTTTATAGTAACAATAGATAATATATCCTCAATGATTGATAAAGATATGACAATCATATTGAAATTGCACTTGTAAAAATCATAACATAATAGACCCGTTTTTAAAACATCATCCCATCAAAATTACATTGGAGAATTGCGAAATGAAATGATAATCGGTTAATGATACTATTTGACGATACGTTTCGAGGGTCTATTATGTCGTGAAAATATATATTGTATTATATTTAAGCGTGTTATTTTTTTATCTAAGTTATAGTTCGGTCGTATATAGCTTTATTGATAGGATTGTAAAATATATAAATAATAAACTCTACCCCTTATTGTATGCATATATTAGTAACTAATAGTTTATGTATTTTATTCGTGTCGCTAACATTGCAATTATTATATATTCATAAATAGATTAATACATAAAAACATATATGATATGTATTGACAGTCTTGTCCACACTACACTAAACAGTTTACAGTTTTATACCCATACATTGATATTACGAACTTTGTGGTATTAGGATGAATGTTATAATTTGTTTTTTTTTTTTAATTATTTATAGTACTTTCTATTTACTGAGAAACGTATTTGATTACTACGCTTGGAATAATATTTAGTATTCTTGACTAAATGCGGTGTTTGTAAATTTAACAACTGAAATTTAAATGCGAAATTATTATTTAAACTTTAATTATTTCCATAATATGTTTTTATTTACGCTTGTTTTTTCTATTCTTGAAAGTATAACACGTAACACGATTTTAGTTTTCTTCCGCATACTAAGTATAAACTAAAAAACAACAGATCCGAGGACATCATATAGCGAAACTCGACCCATTGGAAATAGCAAACCACGAATTGGCCGATAAAAACCCAAGGGAGGTGATACACAACAGCTACAGGTTTGGTAAGAAGCGACAACCCCGCTCAACAGGCCGCTCGGACACCACGTGTAGTTATGGCTCAAATAGACATGTCCTTATTAAGATTATATGTACTCTAAGGCTGCCAGTTATTTCTTTAGTATCACAATTTAAAAGAAGATCGCTATATAAGATTATCTGCATTTAACGCAAAAAATATCGTAACAAAATGTTCTAAATTATTGCTTAACAAATATGTGACACTAACAGTGGGTTTCTGAGACCAAAATCCTCATTTAAAACATATTGTGACCTCTGTTTTGTCAAAAACATGACGATTTGTTTTATACAGATATTTTGGTCTCTGTAACCAAGGGTCAGTGAGCTAATCACCAAATGCAAGAAATTATATCAATTACTACCAATAGACTCGATTAACTGTTGAACACAATGGCTCATTTTAAGGTTAATAATACATCATTAGGCTGAACAGTATAGACCACAAATGATTCTATGCGTTTTTTCTTATTCCAACACGTCCTTAGATAACGCAATTGATTTCTTCTTTACTAAAAGTCGTATGTTTCTATGTCGAATAGTAATAGAATTGTGAATCTAAAAAACGTTGGCAGCCTTAATTATTTTTTTGTTGCATTACTTTTATTTTTTTTTCAATTTATCATCGACGCCATAACTACAGAGTAATAAAGTGACGTATTGCACAAAACCCTGGGCTCGCACGCCATTAACTGTGTATATTCTATATTCATATATTTCTACGTATTGCATGACATCATCATGTGGTAACATTCGAATCTCAATTTCGTTTTGCATGAGTTATTATTCCATCAATTATACTAAAGCATGTTAAATCTAGTGTTATATATTGTTCGTATGAAATATTATTGTATGGGTTTATACCGTATATCAAACATATATGTATATTTCTATGTTGTGGATACAGTTTTAACAGGCGCCGGCCTTGACAAGAAGTTTCTCGACTGATCTTGGGCCACGGCCAGGGAATTGTTTCGTCAATCGCCATCAATTTTTATCTTGGCTCCTTTTTGTTTTCACACAATTGGACTTTGGACAGTAACGTTACCACGTATATATAAATTGTTATGGTTGTCAAATTGTATACAGGTTGTGTTAATAGGTTTTTAAGGTATATTCGATAGACTTTTTAGAAATCATGATTTTCCATCTCGTATGCTAGTAAAGGGATATGATACTTTTCGATCTTGCTGCTTTTTATGTGCTTGTTATATTTTTGCTGCATTTTTATGTTCTTATTTTCTTATGGTGTCAATAACTTCCGAGATCTTCATACTCTTATAAGACACTTTATGTTTTAGATGAAGCCGACATGGACAGAGTTTTCAAACTCCCTTCGACTACTTTTATTGGTGAAAAAGAAAAGGCTTTGCCACTTAGGTAAGTTCTCTCATACTGAGATCTGTTCGATCACGATTTAGATGACTTAATTTGTTATATCACCATCTGACATTTTAATCCGAACAATTTTTGTAGAGAACATTGTGGGTAACATAAATTTTCTAGCGCAATAGATTTTGTTAGGGTGTTATACATTTTTTGTATGTGAAAGTGGATAAGATATGAATAAATGTGCCGAGGGCACTAGAGATATAAGCGACTAAATTAATTGTTTTCTCAAAGCACGAAGAACGACGCATATTTTATGTTATCTTGTTTACCTTACATCGGTGTCGGTGTCAATGTCGGATATTTTTGTACAACGATATCAAAGATTCTTGTATCGTGTTGTTTTGACTGGTGCAAGCCAATGTCTTTCATTATGGGTCACAAAACGGACAATATCCAGTAACAGACTGGATAATGTCGCTTGAAAATAAGCCGGTTTAAATCGGCGCGGGTAATAAATGTTACACCATTGTTGATTCATGTTACTATCTAGCTTAAGTTTTTTTTTAATTTTATTTTACGTAGTTATAGGTGCCAGCGCCATGTTTAATTTATTAGCATAAGTATTAAACTATTTTTTATCGTAGACCATCCATGTCGCCAATAAATGCTGATGTATTCTTTTAGAGAAATTTTGAACCGACTGGAGCAAGCGTACTGCAACAACATCGGTATCGAGTTTATGTTCATCAACTCATTGGAGCAATGCAACTGGATCAGACAGCGCATGGAGCCGCCCAATGTCACCAAGATGAGCCCCGACCAGAAACGACTGATCCTTGCCCGCCTCACCAGATCTACCGGGTAAGGGTCTCTTTGTACTGTTTTTATCTTTGACTATTCGCTAATTTGAAAAGCTATAGGCTTTGTTTTTTAGTGATGTTCGTTCAAATGTAACAGTCCAATTTATCACTTCCGAATATATTTATCAGTTATTTGTGACATTGGTTTATATAGATAAGATATAGTTGATCAGATTTTTAGATTTGACAATGTCATGGTTAGTTGATAGGTACATCAGCTGTCAAGCGCCAAAACTATTGTTTCCCTTTCAGATTAGATAAGAGGCGCTAATAGTTTAGCGTTGGGACATGATAATATGTTGTTTGGATAACATTATGGTGTGTTTGTTTAGTTTGTAACTCTTACCCGACTATGACATGTGGATATAAGGTGAAAACAATGGTTTTTTTAGTGATAAGGATTTATGTTAAATAATAATGTTATAATTTTATTATTTCGAAGTGAAACTACACTAACAATACGAGCATATAAATAAAAGTTTTAATGGTGATTAAAATTGCTAGTTGGAAATTTACATCTTGGGTATTTTTGTTGTGGGGAATTCCCATGTTTATTGCTATATCCTTATAGTGGGGGAAAAATATTACGTAACATTTTTGAAATGTTTCTCTAATCTAATATACAATTGGCCTATTACTTACATAATCTAATATAGAACTTAGATAAATGACGTCATAGTTTTGATTTTGTATTTTTTTTCTTAACAGTAATTTCTAATGCATGCTTAATATATACTCCAAAGCTCGTAGAAAAGGTAAATTTGAATGTTTATAAAATGTTTATTAAACAAAAGAATGTCTCTTTTCAAATTTATGCTAAAATATAGTGAACTGAGAAACGTCAAATTCCATATATGGCGGCCATGGCACTTTTTTATGTTTTTATTTTATTTCCTTCGCCTAAATTTTTATTCATGTTGGGAAATAGATTGAAGAGATAGCGGTGTTATATAATTCTATGAGAAAATGTCTCGCTTTAAAAGTATTTTTGAATTTACGCGTTTTATCGTTTACATATATAAAAGAAAGTCGTGTTACACTATTTATAACTCAAGAACGGCTTTACCGATATGGTTGAATATTGGCGAATAGGTAGCTTAGAGCCAGGAGACGGACATAGGATACTATTTATTCTTTTCTTATTTTTTTGAAATTATGCTTTGAAGAGCTGCTTTTTATTTAACTTATCTATATTTTAAGTTTTTTTTATATATCCACGCGGACGGAGTCGCGGGCGACAGTTAGTTATTGATAAATGACAAGACATAAACAACAAATAATTTTGTTGTAATAAAATATTGTGATGTGGATTAAGGTTATTTATCAACCTGATTATCGTAATCTTTATTTATTTTGTTGTATAAAAAACAACTTTAGATGATACAACTTTTTTACTTTACCTTTGTTTTTATTCAATTTTATGCCCTTCGAGGTAATTATTCGGTACATTTATATTAAATTGAATAAAGTATGTCTTTGTTACTTTATAAAAAGCAAACATAATTGTATTGTTTACTAAAAAATAATTATTTTTTATTTATACTACAAGAGTACTGAAGTTACATACTCTGGAGGGCTAAAAAAATAATGTATCAGGTTCCGCAATACGGCTAAAATATTTGAGTACCTACTTATATTAGTTTAAATTGCATACTAAGATGACACCTACGACTAATGAAAATTAATAGAAATAATATTGTTAAAATAAGAAAGCCTTTCTATGAAACGGCAATGTTCATAATACTCGTTGTCTACAATTTAAAAAAAAATACGTCATATTATAGTATATGTTTAAATGCCTAAAAAGAAACTTCAATTGTTTTCGTGTTGAATTTTAGAGCCGACCTGGCAAATGGTACATAACATTTTTGGCACGTCGTTATCGTTTTGCTAGCCAAAGCAACTTTCTCTTTTACATAAGGCTATTTATATTGTGTTACAATTTAAGCTATTAGATGTAATTAGTATATAGCGAATAGTTTAAGTGTTTTATTGATCAAAATTTGTATTGTGATTTAAATTATTCAGTTAAGCAACTGGCAGTAAAAGGTATCCAACATTTAAAAAAAAGACCGGTCTTTCGGGACTTAAAACACTTTTCTATAACCTTGGCCATAGATTATGTTCTACGTCTTTTTTTTTTTTATTGGCCGTCTTACGAGCTATTATTTTTGGCAATGATATTTATCTTTTGCAAGTAAATTATAAAGAGACTTACTCTTTCTAGTTTCGAGAACTTCCTGGCGAAGAAATGGTCTTCAGAGAAACGTTTCGGTCTAGAGGGATGCGAGATTCTCATTCCCGCCATGAAGCAGGTTATCGATGTATCCACGAAGCTTGGAGTTGAATCCATCATTATGGGCATGCCACACAGAGGTAAGAAATGATTGCCATGCCACATTGCTATATGCCACATATTTTAAAAAATAAGACAATTAAAAAGAAGGCAAATTATTTTGTAATAATTTTAAACGATGTTATTTTTTACCAGGTCGTCTCAACGTGTTGGCCAACGTCTGCCGCAAACCTCTCCATCAGTTGTTCACTCAGTTCGCTGGACTTGAAGCTGAAGATGACGTATGTAGCTTATATTTTTCTTATCTTAAATTTTATTATTATACCTGACAAAAAAGATGTGTCACATGACATGATTTAGTGCATAGATTGAAAAACTGGAAATATTTGCTTTAAATAAATTATTAATAACTTTATATTTGAAATAAATATGTTCTTTTTATGTTTACTTTCGTCGCGTAATTATATATACGTTTTATTTTTTTATCTAATACATTTTGTTCTAATCACCTTTTGTATTAAAAGGGTTCTGGTGACGTGAAATACCATTTGGGTACATACATCGAGCGCCTGAACCGCGTCACCAACAAGAACATCCGTCTCGCGGTGTGCGCCAACCCCTCCCACTTGGAGGCCGTGGACCCCGTGGTGCAGGGCAAGACCAGAGCCGAGCAGTTCTACAGGGGCGATAATGAAGGCAAAAAGGTACAGTCTTTAAAATATACTCAGTCATAAATCAAAATAAATTTATTGGTTTAGATTACTTGGGGAAAATTTTAACTATATTTTGATATATGGATTATTTGATTTGGAATATTTTGACTATTTGAATACAGAACATACAGAAGAAATTTATTAAAATTGTTAAATAATATTGACCTCTGTACATTTGAAATACGTCTTAAAATAATTTATTTGAACACCTAAGAACCAAGTTGTGTCGTATTTTGAAAAATTGAATAGTCCAATATTTTAAATGTTACCATAATAAATATTGATATGTTAACATAAGCTTTAATTTACTTTTTGATGATTAGGTGATGTCAATCCTGCTGCACGGAGATGCGGCGTTTGCAGGCCAGGGCGTGGTGTTCGAGACGATGCACTTGTCGGACCTGCCCGCCTACACCACACACGGCACCGTGCACATCGTCGTCAACAACCAGATCGGCTTCACTACCGATCCCAGGCACTCGCGATCCTCCGCCTACTGTACAGGTAAATCAAGAAGATTTTTAACTGCACTCAAACTATCCAATTGAATAATAAGATATAATTTATTTATTTCTACATAAAGAACTACGCATTGGAAAGTAATAGACATATCGATCATAAAAATCGAATCTGGAATAAACATTGAGTGTTTAAATGGTAATGTATTTATCTATGGTATATATCTGCGTTCTCTGGTATTGATGATGGCCATGAGCGTCGGACCTATAAAAAAAAATTGTGTTTAAAAAACTTATTTAATTATCCAGACGTGGCGCGTGTGGTGAACGCACCTATATTCCACGTGAACAGCGACAATCCGGAGGCGGTGATGCACGTGTGCAACGTGGCGGCTGAGTGGCGCGCCACTTTCCACAAGGACGTCGTCATCGATATCGTCTCCTACCGCCGCAACGGACACAACGAGGTTGACGAACCCATGTTCACACAGCCCCTCATGTACCAGAAGATCAGGAAGACCAAGCCAGGTAATTATATGATGTGACAAATAATTTTTAATTTTAATGTAATTTTTACTGATGGGTTGATCAGTTTTTTTTAGTATGTACCAAATGGTTTCAATATTTAAAAAGAAATTGTTTTAATTGTCAGTATTGGAGAAGTACGCGGACCAGCTGATATCCGAGGGCGTGGTAACCGCGGAGGAAGTGAAGGACGTGAAGGACAAGTACGAGAAGATCTGCGAGGATGCGTACAACCAGGCCAAGCAGGAGACTCACATCAAGTACAAGGACTGGCTCGACTCACCCTGGTCCGGATTCTTCGAGGGCAAGGACCCGCTCAAGGTAAGAATTCCGCATAGCTTATACCTTGCAAATGACTTTGTATGAGAGTTTTTTTCTATTTATCTCTTAACGGAAAGAATTGTTAGGGGGAAAGATTGTTGCAGGTTAGGGGACTTATAGGAAACATCCTCTTTTTGAAGGTTTCCTTCTCTGTCAATTACATTAAATTTATATTCTCTTCAGATGTCCCCAACTGGAGTAGTAGAAGAAACCCTCGTTCACATCGGCAAGCGTTTCTCGTCACCGCCACCCAATGCCGCCGAGTTCGAAATCCACAAGGGTCTGCTGCGTATTCTCAAGTCCCGCATGGAGATGGTGGAGAACCGCACCGTGGACTGGGCGCTCGCTGAGGCCATGGCCTTCGGCTCTCTGCTGAAGGAAGGCATTCATGTCAGATTGTCCGGTGAAGATGTGGAGAGAGGCACGTTCTCACACAGGTAAGAAATTAATTAAAAGTAGCATACCAAATGGGATGACTGTTACAATTATAATAAAACAGGTCTATTCTAGTGATTATTTTTGTATCGTTAAAGAGCTAGTTTTGATTTTATTATAACATATAGCTTCCTCATTATTTTTAAAAAACATGTTTAGGCAGTGGAAACTCACTGTATTGTTATTGTTTGTCCGCAGACATCACGTGCTGCACCACCAGAAGGTGGACAAGGCGACGTACTGTGCGCTGGCTCACCTCTACCCCGACCAGGCGCCATACACCGTCTGTAACAGCTCACTCTCAGAATACGGTCAGTTTACAATTTAAACATAATAAGTAATACGGCAATTTTATAGTACTTCAAAACCGTCATTTCCACTTCTACTTTACAATTTTATGTGCTGTATTGTTATATCAACGATCGAGTTGACTTTTTACTTTGAAAATATAAAATAAAGTCTTATCATTCCAGGTGTGCTCGGTTTCGAGGTTGGTTACTCTGTGACGAACCCCAACGCGCTGGTGCTGTGGGAGGCGCAGTTCGGAGACTTCAACAACGTGGCGCAGTGCATCATCGACCAGTTCATCTCCAGCGGACAGGCCAAGTGGGTGCGCCAGTCCGGCATCGTGCTGCTGCAGCCGCACGGCATGGAGGGCATGGTCGGTAACATTTTAACAAAAAAAAAATCGTAAATAATAGTTGAATTATTATTTTCTTTATAAAATATGTTTAATTTATAGGGACCGGAACATTCGTCTGCCCGCCTGGAGCGGTTCTTGCAGATGAGCTCCGATGACCCCGACTACATGCCCCCAGAGAGCCCCGACTATGAGGGTAAGTAAATAACAATCTATGTATTTTAACATTTTTTTTTCTTCAAAGTGTATCAAGTTAAAATATTGTTTTATCACGCT
Organism: Papilio xuthus; assembly: GCF_000836235.2. Taxonomy (NCBI): domain Eukaryota; kingdom Metazoa; phylum Arthropoda; class Insecta; order Lepidoptera; family Papilionidae; genus Papilio; species Papilio xuthus. The sequence goes on from NW_013532721.1 coordinate 1,969,384, forward strand.
ATATATACGTTTCATAATAAACTTTGTCTATGTATGCGAATGTAAACAACATTTATCGTATTATTAGCACTTAAGTCTGTCATAAAACGCTTGATTGCGTAAGTTTGGATTAAGATTACAGTTGTTATATCATTAGGACTAATTGAGGTCAAGTCTCTTAGTCATTATGACTATAAGCAGTTTAAAAGCATATAACAAGTAAAGATAAAGATAAATTTTACACATATGACATGTGAGAATTAATTTGTAAATAACATTATATAGAATCTAATAGAATGAAATGCCTAAAATTCAATATATTTCTATCCCGATTAAATTATGTATTTTTTCTTGGAAAATTTTACGTCAGCCTCGGTACTGGCGGCAGTTAACTGTTTAAGTAATGTATTTCAATTTCGTCCAGTTCGTCAGCTGCACGACAGCAACTGGATCGTAGCTAACTGCTCGACGCCGGCGTCGTACTTCCACATCCTGCGGCGTCAGATCGCGCTGCCTTTCCGCAAGCCCCTCATCCTGATGACACCCAAGTCGCTGCTGCGCCACCCTGAGTGCAAGTCATCCTTCGACGACATGAACGAGGGCACCGCTTTCAAGAGGTTAGTACGCATGAAGACGTTTCAAATTGTGGATTTTTAATAAATGAATATCACACATAAAATAAGAAAGGAGATGGAATAAAATGAATTCTTAAATTACTAGAAATGTAGCCTTTGTTAGCTGCATTATGATTGTATGAAACTGGAAATACCAAGATTATTGTTTTAAATTATTTAAATAATATTTTCAGAGTGATCCCGGAGGAAGGGCCGGCAGCTCAGAACCCACAGAACGTGCGCAAGCTGGCGTTCTGCTCGGGCCGCGTCTACTACGACCTGCTGAAGGAGAGGCGCGAGCGCGGACTCGACAAGGACATCGCTATTGCCAGGTAAATTACATCTCTTCACAAACCTTTTATCTAATAATCTTCAGACTACTCAGTGTTACTTGAATTTTAGAGTAATGCTTAAGCAATTGTATAGTATTTTGTAAACTTTTTGGTCAAGTGCACTTAGTGCGTAGAAAACAATTTTAAATTTGGTTTCATATGTTGCCGACTTGAATAATCTGTCCTATTTGATAACAGTACATCACAGAATTTGTGCATCGAATTGTTAAACTTTAATATAATAATTGTGTTTATTTTATTTTTTAGAGTGGAACAGATCTCGCCGTTCCCGTACGACCTGATCAAGGCGGAGGTGGCGAAGTACCCGAACGCGCAGCTGGTGTGGAGCCAGGAGGAGCACAAGAACATGGGATCCTGGAGCTACGTCGAGCCTCGCTTCCGCACCATGCTGCAGAACCACAAGCAGATCAGGTCGACTATCATACCACATACATACCATACCATACACATCTGTCATAGCCCCTGGCCACTTGATGCTTAAGCAATTCTTAAATACTACTTTCACAGTTGCCCCTTTGACATATTCATGAGTTCTATAGATACTAGTAGTTGCTCGTGACATCGTCCGCGCGGAATTAATAAAAACTATTAATAAACAGCCTATGTCTCTTGGGGATAATATACCTTCCCAACAATAAAAGAAAATATTCAAATTGGTTCAGCAGTTTTGAAGCTATAGTAGCCATAGTATTGAATGCAACAAACAATCAATCAAATCATTCCTTTTTATAGTATGAGTATAGATGATATTAGCGTGTCTTAAGCAAACTAAATAGAGTAAGGTCGGGAGAAATATCTTAAAGTAAAATGTGTGATGTGGGCTTACCTGATGGGCAATGTGTTGCAGGGCAAAGTCCCAATCGCAGGGGGGTAGTTGGCTAAGCCAACTGCTTGGGAAGTCACAGCCAGCCCCACAAACTGACGGCACCACTGAATCTGTGCCCAGGCTGATTAGGTGAGATCACATCGATATAGCGAATATGGTTTATTATTCACAATGCTTTTATGTTCTGTCGCTTTCCGTTACAATGGGGCTGGCTGTGATTTTTTATTATCGCTATATTTTATTTGCACCATTATGTTTTTTTTATTAATCGAAATTATAAAAAAAAGATTAACATCTGTCGTGATCCCAACTTGATTCGTTAATTTTCACTGTTTATGGGGACCCTTCAATAGTTTTCTTAGGTTCGTATGATTAAGAGGCCTGCGGCCTTATCATTTTACTAGCGGTCGCCCACGACTCCGACCGCGCGGTATTAAGAAAACAAAGCATATTTAGTAGCATATGTGTTCTTCCAGACTAAGTTCTATATGTATGCCCAATTTCATCCAGATCCGTGCAGCTGTTTTGGTGATACCTTCAAACAAACATCGATCCATCCATCCATCTAAACATTCGCATTTATAATATTAGTAAGCTTTGTTCGAAAGGACTGTATATGTAAAAAACTTATTTGTTGATACGATATTGCAGCTACAACGGTCGGGCCACCGCCGCGTCGCCCGCCACTGGCTCCAAGGCGGCACACAACAAGGAGCTCAAGAATCTACTCGACGAATTCTGCGTACTTTAAACGACAAACTGACCTCGAAATTTGTACACAACAATAGACAAACCACCGGCATCAAACCCCTTTTAATGTTAAATGAGCCGATTTTGTTACTATAATGGTTACCTACAACCGAAATGTGTCGATATCGCATTGTTCGCTGTTAAAAATTTTCTAAATGAAAATTTTATTTAAAACACGTTCCTCCACTGGCGATATTTACCTATTTTTTTTGTATTTTTTAAATGTTACTGTCAGTATTTTGCAACAATTCTCTTCACGTTTAGGTAGATTAAATTAAAAAATAATTATTTATTTATTTAATTGTAGCATAATACGTGATACGTAGCGTTTATTTAATTCTTAGACCAATTCCGTTTAGTCACCTTAGTATTGGATGTAATGTTTATGTTGCTAGTTGTTTTTTTTTTGTAAATACAGAATTAAACTATTGTAGTCTTAACGTAAAACATTGTCATATAAGAGTTTAATTATCCTTTTTTCTGCTAGTCTGAAAAATATTCATATTGGCGATTTAATTTGAACACTCTAAAAATTTAAAACAAAAATATTGCTTGATTGTAACAACCGCGTCCAGTAGACATTAAATATATAAATGTCGTTAAAATTTCATGTAGAAATAATTTTAAAACTCGTATGACGATATTACATGTGAGATATTATTAGTTTTAAAATAGCTGGAGAATACAAAGATAAATTGTTTTTAGACGATTTAAATTAAACGTGTAGTAAATGTTATCTGTGCAAAGCTGTAGTGTTGTAGTTAGCGTCGTTGCGAACGGCTTACTGTAAGGACTAACACCAAATCTAGTATCTTCAAGGAAATTTCTGATAGTCGACTAACTTTTTACCTATTTTTAATGGCTTAAAATTCTGTACAACAAATAATAACAAACAGAAACAAAACCCAAAAATGTCTAAAATATTTATTTTAAAACATTTAGATGTTGCTGATATGTTTCTACATTAATTGAAAAAAAAAATGATATTTTTAATTTATATTATCGTTATAAAACTAAATTATTTTATTTTCCTAATGTCAAAGTATTTAAATATGAATAATATGTTTTGTTTACTATAACACTAAAAATAATTTAATCTTTTAGAATTCGTTAATTATTCAATTTTGATTTTTAATTATAAATTTGTGTTTCAAGATTTCAAGCTATTTTAAATAGGTCAGTAACGTTGACTATATTAGTTAATAAATTTGTCTCAAACTAAAAGTATTGAAAATTAACCCTTATTAGATTTCTCCCGCTTTAACAATTCGCATGTATAAAGTGCACAGTTTTCTTAATTAATCTACACGTAACGTTTCGATGTTCTCTTGTATTTTGGAAGTGGCTCGGGCGAGGTGGGACGTGTGACTGAAGCCGGAATGACAGTAAGTATGAAAGGCAAATGTTTGACAGATGTGGCCCGAGCAAATTTATTGCTACGTATCTTAGTTATTACTATACAAAATAAACGTTTATTCGAATTAATTATTGTTTTATTTTATCCTGGTTATTGATGGTTTTTATCTTACTAATATTGTAAATGCGAATGTATGGATGTATGGATGGAGCAAAAGTTTAATTCATGATGTTCGTTTTTTTTATTCTTAAATCTATTCTGGGTTAGATGAATATTTTTAAGACTAATTGTTACAGACGACTCCGTCCGCGATTAAAAAAAAATAGTGGCCTATGTTTTCTTTCAGACTATGTTCTACATCTATGCTAAATTGCACCGAGATCCGTGCAACCGTTCTGGAGATACCTTCAAACAAATATCCGTCTATCCAAACATTCGCATTTATTAATATTAGTAGGATTACTATTATATGAAAGTAATGTATTTCTTATCACCAAGATATTACTGAAACTAATTCATGTTGATAAGTTGTTTTGACATAGATAAAAAAAAATATGGCCTCTACATATTTAAATCTCTTTGACCTAAACAAGCTTTACACTAACAGAATAAAAAGTGAGTTTACAAATCAGACAAAGAGAATACAAGATAAATTAAAAAGTGGAATGTCCAATGTTCTTAGTTGTTTTTAAAAGAAAAAAAGGATGTGAAGTGTCCGTTAAACTAAAGAGCTGTAAATATGTTAAAGAAAAAGAATCCTTTATAAATAAAAGTGGTGTAATTGCAGACAACTGGATCCGCATTCTGTGTAATCAGTATTAGTTTTCCGAGTACTAATTACTGGCAACAAGATATTTTATAAAGCTCGGACCATAGTTGTAGCGATACGTCTGTAAAGTTTCTTTGTCGGAAATTTGTAACATGACTAAGATTTTATTGAAGCATTTTTAAATCTTATTTCTTACTAGCTTTCGCCTGCGACTACTTGCGCGCGGAATTTAAGAAAAACAAAATAAGTAGCCTATTTTTTCTTCTAGGCTATGTTCTACATCTGTGTCAAAAATCATTAAATTCCGTAGAGCCGTTTCGGAGATACCATCCATTCATCCATCTAAGCATTTATATTATTAGTAAGATAAATTAAATATAAAAGTTTTGATTGCTTTTTATGTTCTTTACACTTTACAATTAGATCAGAAGTCAGGATGTACATTAGAACATATAAATGGTAACTATTTAACTAAACTATCTAGTCATAAAAATAGCAGACAACCTGCCCTCAGAGTAAGCATCAAAAAACTGTTTTCTACTAAAACTCTACTACCTATACAGTAGTAAGTTAAGAATTGATTATATTCATCCGCAGAATAGCTTTTCATTGTCGTATATTACGTAACAAAAACGTTTATCTCCGGCTCCCTCCATAATGAAAAGCGCAATAGATCTTAGTAGTTGACAGGCACGCGGCTTACCGCACGCTCGCAGCTCGCGGCTCGCAGCCCGTAGCACTCTCAAGATTCTTATCTTCCGTTGGTCTCATTTCATCTCACAAAGCGTTCCCGACTCTCTATTTATAAACCGCTTAAAAAGGTGCCAAGATTAAAGATGCTATCGGTTTGAGTGTCGAGTGCGTTTTGCACCTCATCCTTGTTATATTTCAAAGACACGACACTCGACTGTGCGTTGACGCGAATAGAAAAAAAAATATGCTCACGTCACAAATTGTAGACTCTAAAATTAAATGGAATTGTTTTGCGCTAAAGTTAATACTAAAATACAGACCTTTTTATTAATTAAAGTAAAAATATTTTTTACGCTATTTCTGCACTAGCTCTCTTGATTAATTCAAGCGCCAGCTGTCGCAACTTTTAGCTAAACTATAATATTAAAACTGAAGAAAATAATAACTTTTATTTTCATACAAATAAGATAATAAAGGTTATGAGTATTAATAGTGTAGCAGTGATATTACTGCCAAAAACATTTGGACACTATCCAATTCATTAAAAACGACCCCATAAATCCTTAAGTGTTACTTTTTAAGATATTTTTAGAGTAATAAAAGGAGAATTTATAAAATACCTTTATTATTATTTCTTACAGGCTTGAGGTATGTAGCGTATAAAATTCTTTTTTAATATTAATTTTAATTTTGGTAAATATTGACAATCATCATCAGCCTCCACAGAACAGCCCATAGCTTAGAAGGTTTATCCCTTAGACCTAGCTCCCGAATATCCTAGGAACAATGTAAATGTGCTATAATTGTAAAAATAAAAATCTGTTGTTTGGTACAATAAAAAGAAACTGTTATGTTTTAACATCTTTTGAAAATCCGATAATGTATTATAAAAGGTAAAAAGTTTCTAAAGCTAATGAACGATAAAAAAAAACGTTAATAAACGCCGATGATAATTACGCTCTACGATAATCGATTCAGGTCCGAATGGGATAACAAGGCTGGGCTCTCATTGAATCTTTTTACCGTATTAGTGTTTTTTTCCATCGTACTTCGTTAGATTTGTAGAAAAAAGTTGCCAATATGAAGTCTACTGTTACGTAACTGGACTAAATATACTGGATACATATCATTACCTGAAAACAAAAGACTATTATAATGTTGTTTTTGTAAAACATGGAAAAATTTTCATAATTTTTTCTACTAACAAAATTCTTTTAAATTGTGCGCTTACATAAACTGGATAACTTAGTTCGACTTTGTAATTTTTTCATTCGAAAGCCTTGAGCACTATATTTCCAACAATAAAAAGTACTTAACTTTGTCTTTACTCTAGGGACTAAGGTCTGTTGCTTTTCTTTTACTTTCGCTATTTCTCCTTTCTACAAACGCTTTGTAACTGATGTCGAAACATTTTTTCCAATTTATTTGCATGATTATTTTCCACGTTTTTTAATCTGTTTTAAACTGTGGCTATTTTAAGCCGACTTCAAAAAAAGGAGGTTATTAATTCGTCTGTATGTTTTTAAATTTAATTAAAGAATTGATCTACCGAATGTGAAATTAAAAATACCTATTTAACTAAGACTTTTTAGATTTTGCGTGCAGTTCCTGATTCATTTCAAACAATACTATATTTTTGGTCTGTAAATACTTTGTAATTTATATAGATGTAATATTTTTACTTTTATTTAAAACAAGCGAGAAGAAATGAACCTGTTCGTAATGAGGGCGCACTTGTGATCTGCATACGCGGCGACATATGAAAGCACTATTCATTATTTTTTATTTTATTTTAATCAAAATGAACACACATGCTATAGATACGAATGTAGATACAAATATCACATGAAACAAAATGATAAAGTAATTTTGTTTAGGGAGTTTATGTTATTTTTACACCTTGATTATAATTTACTTTAATAATGTATACATACATCGTTTGTGTTGGGATTTTTTTCATAGATTCAAGAATTTAAGTGTAGCAGTGCTGATAACCCGTTACGTGGCATACACATCCGGCAACGGACATAGATAGAAAACTTTTTAAATCTGATAATGGGTAAACTTCAACTTTTTTTTTCGAAGTTGTACGGATGTTTAGTGGTATTTTTTTTATCTGAATCCAAAAACGAAATCATCAACGATGATTCTCTTCACTATATGCTAAGTTATTAAACGTATTGCGGAAATTAGAGTTTATGATTTTACCCTCCTTTTACAATTCATTGCATTCAGTTTCAGTATTAATTAAATAGCTGATATAAGACCTGCTTAGTGATTCTTTTCATCTAAAGTAGTTAATATAAAAATCAAAGAGTATTTTATCACAATAGCTGTTCAGTAAATTGGAAAACAGAACAATTGTGTTGCAAGCTTTTGCAGTGTGAAAACGGCAGGTGCAGAAAGGCTGAGCGCTTCGTTCTATATAATGCGATGCTAGTAGCCACGTGCCAGCAGGTATGTTAAATGCCTTAATTTGACACTCAGCTGTTCCGTCAGCGGGACGGCGCGGCAGCATGTTATACGTATACTATTCTGGCAGTTCTATTTTGTACGTTTTGAAAATATCGATTAAATAATTTTAAATAGTTTAGAAAAGCGATTGTACATTCAGGAAACTCTGTACACTGGACTATTATACATGTAATTTAATATGTATGTTAGTAGTTATCGACTTAATCAAATTTACCGTGGGTTTCTGAGTCCAAATCTCCGTATAAAACGTATCCTCATCCCTGTCATTATCTTTGGTGTATTAAACATACATTTTGGACTCGGAAACCCACGGTCAGAATATCAAAATTCACATGTCAATAAAGTCTTTATCATTAAATCAAGTTACTTTCAAACTTATTATACGAATTGAGAGATTTTTTTCCTTTATGCAGCAGTAACGAGTGAGAGATAGAATTTGCACCTCACGATTTTGCAACAAACTATTTCCGACCCGCAGAAAAACTTTATAAGGCAAGTTAAAAGAGAACGATCAAAAAACTTGGCCGGCTAACCGAAAGCTGTTTGTAACAACCATCTCTACTTTATGGCTCTCTTTAGGATCATTACAACTTTACAGCTTTGCTAATTGCTGTTGTTATTGCATTTTCGTTTCCGGCGCGCTTTATTACATTTTACGAAGCTCTTGAATTAAACACTATGCATTTTTAAATAAGTAAACCTGAAGAAAATGGAAGATAAAGTTGTTTATCTTACATTTTTTTGGGTTTACTTTTTAGGTTAGCTTTTGTAATACTGAACAAAAAATATTGCTAAAAAGATTATAATTTCTTACACGTATTGGTCAAGTCGATATCGATATGGCAGACATCATATTAAATTATGAATTAAAATCATAAAAAATAATTGTCTGTTGAAAAAAATTATAATCTAGTACAAACAATTATAGTGATTAAACTTTAGCTCAAAATCTTAACTAAGGACCGGGTGTAGTTGTTTGAAAATTCCTGAGTTATGTACTGTACCATTTTATTTTTAAAACTTTAGAAGCATGGCCTTATACCACAAATAGGTGGCATGATTAAAGATGATATCAGGTCCGAGTGCGTTCAGCTCGGCGCAGCAGTTCAAAGCATCGTATTCATAGTAATGAACGTCACCGTTGTACTCCGCGCCTCGCCTCTGTGCCGCCTAAGAATTGGAGCACAGTCAGTCATGCGTGCGCCATTGATGCTTAGTCCTTTCATCAAATGTTCTACCGTTATTAAGATAAAAATGTAGAAATATTTTATGATTTCATACTGAAATGTTCTACGTTTCTATAAGGAATTTCTGGTTTCGTCAGTCAAGGCCAGTTTCATCTTTATAATACAGGTTATAGAATAAGGTTTGTCACATGTTTTTAACGATGTATCTTTCTTAATATTAATCTTAATTACTTTATGTATCTTTAGATTGATGGTGATTTACTTAACTCTAGAACAAATTGGCAAACTTTTGTAAACTTAAATAGTAAAAAAAAGAGAAATGTGTTTGATTTATCATTGCAGTCTTGACATAAGGGATTGTAAACTTTACAGTGAAAACTGTTTGTGACAGTTGCAGTGGTTGCGAGGCCGTACGTCATGCTTAGTGCCCGTCGGGCGCTGAGCGTCGGATGTGGGATGTCGAGCGCGGTGTGGTTCTACCATTAGCTTTGGCTCATTTACACATTTGCTGGGAACAAACTGAGCGACTCTTATTGCTTTGAATCATTGTCATCAGCTCTGTACGTCCGAAAGTCTAGGCCTTGAAGGAAAAATATTTAGATTCGTACAGCTATAATGTCAAGTAGATGTTTAGAAATTAGATGATATTATTGTTTTATACGGCGAACTATCTATATGCTAAAGACTTTATACACACAATATACTTTTAATTTTAACAAGGGGAACATATTAGTCATTTTGACAGGAAAAATTCCGAGCATTCCTTCGTGTTAATGAATCTACGATAGGGCTTTCACCGGCCGAAATTAAAACGAGCTCTTTCTTTGGTATGCCTTTGTTGAGATTGAAATTAATGTGACCGTATTCAACCGACTGATGTCACTACGAAACTAGAATTTTATGACGTTGAATGTAGACGTTACTTAATATTGCACTATGATTTGTTCTAGTATTAAAATGTAAGCTGTCTCGTTCTTTCAAAGAAGATAGAATAATAATATTTTATTTGAATATTTGGTGGCATCGTTAAAATTTTAAATGTGTTTTATCCATATTTTAATTTCTAAATGGTATAGTCTTATGGTAAAAGTATTATATTCTGTAAAGTTTTGATTAAATTTACTGCAACTACGTTCTTTGAATAGATCGTAAAAAGCGGTCTCAAAGAGGTGACTTTAATTTCATTTCCTTGTTCAAAATATATATTCGCTATGTTTAAAATTCTCTTCGCCTTCACACGATGTAATCTGACCTGCTAAAAGTCTGTGTTTGAAAATGGAATTTATTTTATTCCTTCGATCTACTTTTCTATCGCGATTATAAATTTCAAATAACATTGTATTATTTTATAAATATTTTTTACGAATATCGTTTAATCGGTGTTGATTTTTTTTTCATCAGCCTACACCATGTTATTAGTTTCGTGCATTGTTCTAGTTTCGAAGTGTAGTCAGCCCCTGTTATCTTCGATCGATAAAGAAGTTGTTACAGGCCAGTAAATTTTGTTGATTTAATTAGATTCTTCTACCTGGAATAATTCTAATACACTGAATAACACTCCATGCACTTGAGATGTAGACATAATTCTCGCCGCTCGCCTTGCTGTCTCATAAAGCAGAATGCTCCTTTGTTTTCTACGTACTTAATGAATTCACCTTCAGCCTTATAATTAAATTTCTAATGTTAAATTATTTCTTCATTCGAGTGTATTGTGCATTATAGGACGGTTAATTTGATTTTTTTCACGCGTCTATAATTTCTTACAACAATATAAAATATTAATGGCTACAGTCAATTTAATTGACGTTATTAAAAACAATTATTTAGTTAGTAGTTTTTTTTTCGTCTTTATTTTTTTTATATTATAAGGTGGAAAACAAGTAGGTGGCCATATGAATTCGCCGAAATGGTGAAGCGATCGCTGCCCATAGACATCCATAATTGCAGAAGCGTTGCATACATTTACTCGGCGGAGGAGAAGACGCATAAAAGAGAACATTTCTCCTTACTATGCGTTTCCTCCATCAAATCTACATCTTCTTCCCTTCCTTCCCTTATAAGCAAAGGGTGGGATGTTGTACGTGGCATTTGCCCCATATTTTACTGATATTATAAATGCGAATGTTTAGATGGATAGATGTTTGAACATATCTCCAGAATGGCAGCATGGATTTTGATGGAATTTGTCATAGATGTAGGATGTCTGAATGAATACAATAGACTCCTGATTTTTTTTTTATCCCGCGCAGACGGAGTCGCGTGTAGCAGCTAGTTTACCAGCAATTAATTCATGTACTAATTGTACGTGACTTTTGTTGGTTCAATCAAAAACTTCATCGCATACAATCCAAATCCAATTTGTTCAATTATGTGAAATGAATGTAATTATTAACACTTTCATAGTTATTTGTCGATAATTTCAATTTACTTCAGCACATCTCATATTACGATAGCAAAAATATTGACATTGCTACGGATAATTATTTTTTAAATATTATAGTAGATAAACGAAGCAACATAAATATTTTATCGTGATAAGATTTGAAGAAGCTTTTCCTTATTTTTTGATGAAATTTATTACAGCCCTGAATTAAAAGATTCATCGCGACTTCGACTTTTAATGAAAACAATTTTATTTATAACTTTTGAGACTGAGATAATATCGGCGAGCCACTCAAAGGACGTTGTCGATGGGCGATAGAATAAAGTTTTAAAAAGCGCTGCTTTTACAAACTTATTACTTTGTTATTCAGAATTTATTATTATAATTTATCGACCTTATTCATATATTAAAGGCCGGGTCATATAAATATCATATCATATCTGTTCTTATTTTTGTCTTAATCCTATTTAATTCATCCATCGAGCCATCCGTGTCCTTAGATCCACCCGTCGACTCGTTCGTCGATCGATCTATCGATCCAGCCGGATCGACGGATCGATTAGCAGCCTAAGAAGTTTCAATATTCCAACTGTAAAAATGACTATACTTCCATACTTCTCACCCCCACTTTCAACCCCTTAGAACTATTTTCGCGGTTAAAAGTCCTGTATACGAAATTTCATTTAAATCGGTTCTTAAGGTTTGGCGTGAAAGCGAGATATAAAAACAGACATACAAAGTTACTTTCGTATTTATAATATTAGTAAAGATTACTGACTCCTATTTTATATTCATAACTCTCAATAGGAAGAAGCAAATTAAATAAAACTTGGTCCATTCTAATATTTTTATTCACTTGCTTGAATATAATAAAATAGTCGCGGTGTAATTTAATTTTCTTCTTTCCTGTAACGACGTTTCAAGAAGCCCACCTAACGAAGTTTATAATACTCTTCAAAGATAAGTTAAAGTAAATGAAAAATGCCAGGAGGTCAGCCATTTGCGGAAACATTAACTACTATATTTTTGAAAATAATTATATTAACTAATATTTTTGTCCACTAATATGTATTTCTACAAACTAACGTTGTGCTTCGATCGCACAGATTATAAAATAAATGTATTAAACCTGTGTTAGCTTTCATTAATCTATTCAAATTATAAGTCTAATTAGCTGATGGCTTTTGACGTTTGAAATTTAAATCTATTTATGAAATACTCATACAGGATATGACGATGTTAATTCCTCGAAAATCGTGACCGAAATAAATTGTTTGTGTTACATTTTATTAAATTAAAGTCCGCTATTAATTTAAATTTGGAACGTAAACTAATTTACCTTAACGTTTAAAATATTTATATTTAACAAATGTAATTTAATAAAGTCGCCCGTTTTAATGATGATTAGGGATGTGGTAAGGATTATTTAGAAGTGGCCTATTTACTTTGGCAGATACATAATCGTTTCGACAAATTAATTTCACAGTAATGTTTACAACAAACATTACTGTAAAATTAATTTGTCGAAACATGGCAATATTGTTGTATGGAAAGTGATCGATAGAGTGATTAGAATGTCTTCTGAATGTCTACTTCCACTTGGTAAACTCCACTGGAATAGTGATGTTGACGTATTCGTACGCACGGCGTCGCCACATGTCATCGTGCCTACACGTGAGATATCATCTGATACAATCATTCAGTGCCAGCGGCCTTTACGCTATCCCATCAATGTTGGCAAAGCATTACCTGCACTGCGGTTAACTGAATTATGGTTATGATAAGATTTTGTAATTTTCTATATATTTATTTTCATAATCGTCATCGTTATTATCATCAGGTCATTAAACGTCCCCACTCAGGGGCTTTGATTCTACCCTATGTTAAAGGTGATTAGACTATAATCAACCATCATGGTTTATTGCGAGTAGGTTATCGTTTTGCGGTATAAATAAAAACAGACGAATACTTTCTTACTTTTTCACAATTAAGTTTATGACTATAGTTAGCGTCGTTGTTTTGGCTGTTTTAATAAATATCTAGTCGTTTTGTTTCTACACAAATATTTACTAGAAGGCAAGATTTTAATTATTCCAGTTAATAAATGGCTAAATTGGTGGTTTATAAATTATTTTTATTTTCTAACATTGCTTTCCTGACGCAATAAAGTGTTACTAGTTGACGTCAGAGTCGGTGGAGAATTTATAACCAAGTGTACAAAAACGGAAACTGGATTGCCGTACCATGAGAGGAACAATAGGATTTATGGAGCGGCGGTCGGCGCAGCCGGAACGAATTGGCCGAAACAGGAATATTACAATTGTGTTTTTTCGTTCATCATTCAAGATACAACGTTCGTTCAGTGTTAACTGAATGAATGTTTTATTCACTAATTCGCTATTACGTAATGTGTGCAGCATTCGACAATACTTTAATCGAGGATCTAATGTGAAGACCCCCAACATCAATACAATTAAGAAGTATAATATCGCTTTATTCCTTTCCCATTTTTAATTCCCGACAAAATGCATAAAACTAATAATTTTCATATTCAAAAACACGATATTCATTAGAATGTAAAATGTCTGGAAAACGAATTGCTACTTTTTACTTAAGAAAATGAAAGAAAGCAAAACATAATGATGTAATAAAACTATAACAAAGAAACAGTTAAGATATCAAATCTGTCTTGTCCATTATTAATACTCCAGATGAATTGCATCTAATTGTTTCATTAAATTGAAAGATGCTTTTTTTAAAACATTTTAATTAAGAAAAGTCATAATTTGTCGTTTGGGCGTACGTACGTAATAAACGTACTATAAACTAATAAACTCTATCTATGTTAATATTATCATTTTTCTTTAAACTTATATTAGGTGTAAGATTTTAAGTTTAAATGTGACGATTTTTTAATTATTTATTAAAGGAAAATGGAAAGAAAAAATTAGATTTCTTATTCTGATAATTCAATATAAAAGTGTGATTTCCTTCTTGGTCCCTCATATTAATCAATTTTCAATTATTCCATTGTAATTGAGTAACTTTTTCATTACGTATTCTCTGAGGACCTCATCCGACGGATTGCTGCGAGACCTCATCCGACGGATTGCTGGGGCCCGCAAGCCGACAGTAATGATCCAATTACGGACAGATCAGCCGAATATACTTTTTAAACAATAAATTTACTTTCTTATGTTATTATTTTTCAACATGTTTGCTGTTTCCGACTGAAACTTATGTTCTAAATAGGCTTTAGTAGAGATAGAGATAGACTTAGATAACTTAAGTTTATAATTAAGTTGTAAAAAAATTAAATAATTACAGTAATAAAATCCATTAGAATAACAGTTAACTTAAGTAACATATCTCATTGAATAGTATTTAACGTTTAAACTGTCCTAAAATTATATTTTATTTCAATATCACTTTTATTGAGATAAATAAGCGGCGTGTAATAAATATGGTCCACATCGTAAAAGAAAATGAGGCCATCTCGAGAAATTCAAAATGAACAAAAAGATCGTTTACTGTTTTTATAAGCTATTTAGAATCAATAGGCATGAAAAGCAAAGCGTATTTTATGTTTGGGATATTTTCGTTTAGAAGAGAGTCAAGTGATGCGATCGCTTCCCGCTCCGTCCCAACTCCGATTCACTGAGCAAGTAATAAATTGTGACGATACTGCTATCGAATTTCACTCTTGTTCAATCCTGAACAGCTTAAGTTACCAAATCGATTGTCAATTTGTAATTTACGCACAATATTGTTAGCTATTTATATAAATAAGTATAATAAACTTACATATAATGTAATTGATTTCCTTTACAATCTAATTATCTTAGAGTATAAAAAAATTCGTGTAATGTTAGATTTTAATATTTAATTGTTGTGTTAATCAAATACTTATGATTTGGATTGTAAAACTGTAATATATCATTTTAATTATAAAAGGTTTGTAGTTAAATCAGTAATTAATTTTTATAAACACGAAAAATAGCGACAAATAACGTAAAATGACGCATATAAGTGTTATGGATAGTGTCGAAATTAGAAAGTAAAAGCCATACGTTGAAGGGTATGTTTACATGTACAATTAATTCCTAACTGAGAGGCCTGCAAGCGATATAAGCAATAATTTACGAATGTCTTACACACGGCTTTGTGTAAGGCATTCATTTATTTCTCTTGCTCCGTTTATTAGATCCAATCTTTAGGATGTTATTTAAGGGTAAAGTAATGGAACAATTGAGCAATAAAATAAATACAAAAGGATTTTTATTGGCATAGAATTAGTTAAACAAAAAAGTGTTGTATTTCCATTACAAAACATTTATAAGAATTTTTGAATTCTTTTTCCTTGAAACTATTTGCAAAACTTGATTGCAATTGCTGGAAAAAGCAACGCAAATTGTTTTCCATTACAGCTGTGAAATTAGCACATAAAATGTGCAGTGGCCAATTAACATTTCATTAGCACGCGCTCGGCGCTCGAGCAAGATTGCCTCAGTACTAAGACATTAAACGCGACTGCAATGACGCTATGCTACGGCTTTGTTAGACTGTCCAATAACATATAACTTATATGAATCAATAGTTTGCCAAGCTATTTTTTATTAAAAAAAGATATACATACAACTGTACTACTATGACACTGGAGAAGAATATGGAATCGAATGACACATTACTCTCCAAAACCCTTTAGTTTAATTTTGATACTGTTAGTAGCAGATTTGTTACGAAAGTTGACGTAATTTTCTGATGAATATTTATATTTAGTAGTATTAATTTTCAAGAAATAAATTAAATCTAACATACACGTTCGTTTGTATTCTTTAACTCGTGAAATATTTTTGTTTAACAAAACCGATTTATTTTACAAACAGAGTGTAAATTAAATAAATTGTAAATTACATTTTGTAGCGACAATGAATGATGACGAGTTACGAAATTTATTTGTTTGTTGTGATATTTTTATTTACGTGACATAAAGTATATTATATATTTTTAACGTAGGTAAATATATTTTTACAATGAAGTTCTGACTTAATATAAGAAGGGAAAACGTTCGGAAGTATGCCGAGTAAATAGTTAGATAGATATATACAAGCAAAGCCATTTATTTGTAGTAAAATTATCCATGTTTATAAGTATATTAATAATTTCATCGCAATACTTACATGATTAATATGTTTCATGTACTAAGTAAAATAAAAAAAAACATCTAATCTTGCTAAAAAAATCAGGAGACGGACTATGAATAAAAAAACATAATACCTTTATTTAAGATAAATAAGTTCCAGATGTTTCTACGAAATAGTAAAAATATAGTTATTCTTTGATTACTTTGAAAAAGGCAGAAATGACGAAATGTAATTTAAAGTAAATTGAAATTGTTTTCGTTTTAGCTGAGCAATCAAAATGGTTTTATTGTCTACGAAATTTCAATTACAGGTTTGAATCGAATCGTAAATTCGGAAAAACAAATCCACGGTCTCCGTTTCCTTTTCATTAAAATCGATGATAATCGACTTTTTACTGTTTTGTGTCCTGTAAAGTAAGTTTTGCTTGAAGAATCTTACATTTTCTATGAACCTTAACATGTTACGTCTTTAATTATTAATACGTGTAGGTTAAAAAAATATATAAGTATTTAAACATATGATATGATAAAATTGCCTTAGTAGGGTTGGCATGTGGCCGTAAAAATTAAAGCCGAAACATTAAGAAAACCACGTGCGCCGACCCTACTCGAATGGGTGATGATGATAATTAGGATAAAATTAAAGGCTAGTATCAAATGTATATAAAAATGTGCAATATATCTTTCTTTACTCTATAATGTTGTGTTTCCCTATGAACTATTTTGATAAAATATGAAGTTACTTAAGAAAAAGCTTGATTGAATTGTAATAGCTATTTTTGCACTAAGATTTTGAATAAAAAAAATGTTTACAACACTAGCAGTAAATTGTTGGGAAAGAATGCAGGAGGACATAAAACATTAGACAACTCCAGTGGTCGATACTCTTCCGAACAATGTTTAATGCAAATTTTCTGGAAGAATTCTGCTTAAATTTTCAAGTGAAACAGCGCAGTCGCCACACTTTATTCGCCAGTAAATATTCTAAAATATATATTTTCTACACTACGAGTTAAATTTATGCTCTAACACTAAATCTGAATTTCGTATTGGATTTATATTCTTTAATTCCATTAAATAAATTTATTAACCGTGGGTTTCTGAGACCAAAATCTCTGTGAAACATATTGCCATCTCTGTTTTGTTAAAGATAATTACAGGGATGACGATAAGTTATAAACAGAGCTTTCAGAAACCCCAAGTGAGGTGATCAAAAATTTTTCAAATAATATTTTTCTTCTAGCACCATTATTATTTTTAAGAGGAATAGGATCAATAGAACCGCCCAATCTTTGAAATTTAAGCAGCGCACTAAAAGAAGGTTTTTGAAGACTTAAAAGAGTTGTGCAAATGAACACTTCAGCCATTAAGAGAACGAGAACAGACGCAGTTTTAAATTTATTTGTTTGTTCAGTAAACAAAAAAAAGTATTGTTCAAATAAATTGGTAAATTTTATTCTATCGTCCATTTTGATAACTTAAGCTGTTTGAAACTCACAAGAGGAGTACTCGATAGCAGCAGTATCGGCGAAATTTATTGCCAGCTCCGCGCGCCCGTGACACTGCAAATTGATCGCGTTAACTGACTTGATATCTAGTTCCTTTTTGGAGGCTAAAATGTGTCCTTTACTGAGCAATATATTGAAACAACTAGCTGTTGCCCGCAACACGGTACGCACGGAATTATTATAAAAAAATAATTAGTAGCCTATGTGTTCTTCCGGACTAAGTTCTACGTCTATGCCAAATTTCAACAAAATTCATGTAGCCGGTCTGGAGATACTTTCAAACAAACATCCGTCCAAATATTCGTGTTTGTAATGTTAGTAAGATTAGTAATATATTAGTAAGATAAGGTCGCACAAGATAATAAACTAGTTTACGTAGGTTATCCCTATTTTAAGTATCTCATCATTATCAGCTCACTATACGTCCCCACTAAGGTGCTCGGAGCCTACCCTAAGTTAGGAGTGACTAGTTAACCACGTAGGCCCGGTGCGGGTTGGTTGACTTCACACATATTTCAATTCTTCTTAGATATGTGCAGGGTTGCATCACGATGTTTTCCTTCATCGTAAAAACATCTGATAAATGTACGTGGGTAAATCGGAAACTGAAAAACACATGGCGGGATTCCAACCTGCAGATTGCAAGTCAAGTGCTTAACCCCTGAGCCACCGACGCTCCAGTGAAGTTAAGGACCGAATTAAGCTTATTTTGATTTTATATTCAAATAGGTTTTATATGTTTTGTAACGATGTAATTTGAGATTTCTTTTCGACTTTTTTATTAATGTAAATATACAAATAAAAATGCTACTCACAGGGCAAAGCAATTAACTGCAGCAAATCTTTGTGTTGTATTAAAATCTCCATTAACCAAGACTAATTTAAATTTACTAAACTAAGTTCGCTAATTAAGTTACAGTGTAACGTATTCGCTATTGAGAGACGGTGCAACGCTTGCAGCGGATGTTACAATAAAATGCACTTAAGGAGAGTGTACACTGGCGTAGCACAACCACAATACTTGATGAATAAATGTCATCGATAAGAGAATTTTCAGCAAGTAATCTATATATATTAAGGAAAGTCGTGTTAGTTACACTATTTATTAATCAAGACGGGTTTACCAATATGGCTGAAAATTGGTGAGGAGCTAGCTTAGAGCCAGGAGACGGACATAGGATAATATTTATTCTTTTTTTTTCTTACTAATGTTGTAAATGCGAATGTTAAGATGGATGTGATGTGGAGGGATGGTTGGGTGGGCTGGCTACATTAAGTTTTTTTATATATCCACGCGAACGGAGTGGCGGGCGACAGTTACTCAGTTATAAATTTGCAATAATTTACATACAATAGTTTGTACAATTTATTTGTTACCGTTAATAAAGTTTGAGTATGGAGGACAGTCTTTTTTAAATATAAGTAGTTTTTATAAACTTACTAATATATCTTCTACCATTGAAACTAAGCTCTACGCTTGTGCTAGGACATGGTTTACGAAAATACTCGAATGGCGGGATTCGAACCCTCAACCTCATGATCGGAAATCTGTACCCTTAACTTTTTATTACCAAAATTCATACTATTTGTTGAATTAATTTTTTGTGAAATGTTTTATCTTTCTTTTGTTTTTAGCTACTGAAATACGATTTAAAAAGTAACCTAATTTACGGTCTGCGGTTCTTCGTAAATAGCATAGTTTACTTTGTCGATACGTAAAGCTCTAAATTCTTTGTTCTTGAAAATTTAACTTAGTCCCTGCAGTGAATCTATAATTCAAGCGCCCGATACCTTGGTTACGAGATAAATTATGAAACTGGATCGCAAAGAATTTGCATATTGTAGTTTTTGTTGCAGTGCAGATATACAATGAAACCTAGAGATCTAAGATCTGGTGTTTTATTGACTAGCTGTCACCAGCGACTACGTCCGCACGGAATTTAAAAATAATCTATATAAGTAGCCGATTTGTTCTTCCAGGCTATGTTCTACTATCGCGGACGAAAGCGCAAGCGTGTCCGTGGCCTCGCCATGATGCGTAGGAGGAACAGAGGGGTTTAGTGGGTATGCTTCCCATCCGGAAGAGAATCCCACATAACTACCGTGTCCCCCCAGGGGCGCGGACTATGCATAAAGCATTCCCCTCTGAAAAAAAAGGTTATGTTTTACTATACTAATTTCTCAGCGAGATCTATGCAGTCGTTCTAGAGATACTTTCAAACAAACATCCATACATCCATCCATCTAAACATGCGCAATTATAATATTAGGAAGATATACAAGGATACGAAGTGTATTGGAATTTTATAGGTTTTCTTTTTAAACGTTAATTCAAACATTTTCTACTTTTGTAACAAATTGTGCTTATACCCGCTACCTCATTTAATTACGTCTTACTTAATAGTTTTTAAGTTATCTTTATTTGTAGCGCGTTTTATCAGAAAATCAAAAGAACTTTTTTCACAATGTAAAGGACTTATATCATAAAGATAGGTTTAAAATAATTAGTATCAAACTTAAGATCACATAAATATGTTTTACTGGATGTTGAGACGTAAACCACTTCATTAGCCGTACCTTGCAGTTAGCGTCGATTACTTTGCGGTAACTATGTGAAGCTGACTTGAAAATATATCGAGGCTTTTGAATCATTACCGAATGTATGGTTAATTTAAAAAGAGATTCCTTTTTAATTTCATTATGTCTAATAAAGACACTTGTCTAATACGGGCTTGAAATATAAAAAAGTGTTCTTTAAAAAATTGTGAAAAAAATATATATTTTCTTCTTCTTCTTCTATTTTCTGTTTAACGACAGTGGAAGTGGAGTAAAGTTATTTGGTTACAAAATGCGGCGTAAGTGTAAGTCGACTTCAGTCAAGCTTTGTAAGTAGCGTGTATTTCTGACAACAATCGCACACGAAACTATAAGTTTGTTTTGAATTAAACATAGCAAAGTTTGTTGCAGTAAAACGATCTGATATGTAATAGACTCATTTTGAATTAACTTTTTCTTCGTAACAAAAACGCACGCTAAAATGCTATTGGAAAATACAATTTAATCTTATTCAATGAAATGTTAAATTTGTGTTTCAATCTCTTTAACTTAATAACTTATAGCAATGCCCTCTGAGACTTGCCAAACAAAAAGAGAATAAATTTGGCTTAAAGTTGGTCTGATACAGAATAATTAATCGTTTACATGAAAAAGAAATTTCATTAAACTTAGTAAAGAAACTATACAGTATCACAAAAGTCAAACTTCAAAGCCTAAGAATTAGTTATAAGAACTAATATCATATTAATTAATAGCTGTCGCCCGCAACTTTTACGGGGTATTTAAAAAACTTAATTAGTAGCCTATGTATTCTTCCAGACTGTGCCCTACAAAAATAAATTTCAGCGATATCCATGCAGCCGTTCTGAACCTTAAGACAAACATCCATCCAAATATTACACTAGTAGTAGTAATAAGACATTTGAACTCATGAGTTATAAATTTTGAGAAAATTACGACTAATTACATTTACGTTTAATCACAATCCGTTACATTCATAAGACAGACGATAAATGTTTCTTAATTAGTGAGTAAAAAAGAAAAACACTATGTGAAAAAAAGTTAATTAGGTTTTTAACTTTGTGTGAAATTAAGTAGATCATTGATTTTTATGTTGTCATTTCTTCCCACACTTAGTCATTCAATCAGAGGGAATGTCAGTTAGTTAAAATAATCTGTGATATTTTTAAAGCATTTTTCTCAACCTCATTACAAGAATGATTCCATCTTGGCCTAGTAATGTTTTCAATGGACGTTTAATCAACGTTCCTTTTCATGTTATCAAGAAGGATCGAAAAACTTATTAAAGAAAATTTCATTATTACTGTAAAAAAAAAGAATTATATATAAACGCTTGAAAGATATTACTCCATTGAAGAAATATAATCATGGTGAAATTGATGATATTGTCCCCACACATTTGACAATTTTAACACATTTACCTTTTATTATTAATTTTCTGTATGGATATCCATATGATGATATGATATTAACTAAAAATAAATAACAACACTTTATTTCAATGATTAAAATGAATAATTAATAATTTAACTCTAAATTATCTTATAACAATAATGTGAAATAAAGAATTTACTATTACAAAACTGATGGTATGAAATATCTGTTTTGCTCTTTTACTGATTCACAGAAAGAGCGTATTCTTTTATTTTTAGTCTGTAAAACTCCGTCCACTGAATTAAAAACATCCTTGACTCAAGTAAACGACTATTTTCAGTAAAAAAAATCTCACTGGCTTTGATAAAAGCGTAGGGAAGTTTCATGTTGCACGGTCACCGATTTTGTGTAC
Source organism: Papilio xuthus (assembly GCF_000836235.2). NCBI lineage: Eukaryota > Metazoa > Arthropoda > Insecta > Lepidoptera > Papilionidae > Papilio > Papilio xuthus. The sequence continues at coordinate 1,991,784 of NW_013532721.1, forward strand.
AATGTTCGACAAAGTTTTACAGCTGACCAACAAAATATTTAGCTTCGTTCATTAACTTTTCGACTGGCAGTTATAGGTAAACTTATTGCGCCTTACTTTGTATTAAAAAAATACTTCGATTCTTTTTAACTTAGTCAAGATTATTGTCTTAAAATTAGTGTTTGGGTAAAATATAAAATCATCAATCAGTAGAGTATTTGACCTTTTTACTGGTCGAATTTATAAAAAGCCTACCATAGCTTTTTTTCTCTCTCGATTATTTTCTTCCTTTTACAATTTCCTTTATAATACCTGACATTCTTAATAGTATTATCCTGTATTTGTTTATGTATTAACTGAGTTAGTAAACTCCAACGACAAAACTGGCACTTTACCTCACTCCGAATTTTTGTCAAACCCTTGTCGATAATTCAAACATATCCCTTTGAATAATTCAAATTTAGGGATGTCTCGCGCGCTGCTGTGAGCTCACTGTCACTTTGCGATACAAGGTTAAATCAATATTTTATATTCCTAACTCTCACTTGTTGCTCAACATCCTTATAAATTATTCAACGTAAAATATTTTGCGATCCTTACTTGTACATTGGGTCTATGAAATTATTTTAATCCAGTACATAATATGTCTTCATAGTATGCTACAAGGAAATGCTATTTTGGGAGCAATACTCTATTTTTAACTCAACTTCCTACGGTATATTTAATATTTAACATCCCGTAAAGGATAGAATTTAAGTATAAACATATTTATATAACTAAGTAAAATTTACTATTCTCTAAGTAAATACTGCAAAAAGCTTTCGTCGTATTAATTTTCTAATCAATTCAAGTGAATCACTAAAAGGTCATGTCTACCAGAGCGTTATCATAAGCCCATAGTTCATTTTATCAAATTCTAAAGCATAATCCACTAATGAAATAACTTTCGCACAGGTGCAGACCATTAGAACATTTCAACTAGGATTTAGGCCGGATTAATTTGGAATTCTAAACGATCCCCAAATTAATTTCGTTAACAAATTGTCTCCTTTTTATTCCATAGCAAAACTTATCCGTGAAAGATGTAGTAGAACAGTGTATTACGTCATATTTTATTTTTCAATATAAATCTTTTTTACTTCTTTTTCTATCTTCATAAAGGCAATTGTTAAATTAGCTTTTAAAAAACTGTAAAATCTGTGGAAATCCGACTCTGACGTAAGTTACTCATCCTATAGATTGCGCAAAGGGCAAATGTGTATATTAATTAGTATAGCAGATGACTATTCGTCCTATTAATAAAGGAATAGATGGATGGATGGATGGATGGATAGATGTTTGAAGGTATCTCCAGGACGGCTGGATGGACCTCTCTGAAATTTGGCATAGATTTAGAACATAGTCTGGAGGAAACACATAGGCTCCTAAGTTTGATTTTAGTTCCGCGCGGATGGAGTCGCGGGCGGCCACTAGTTGTTAATAAATAACACTACATTCAGCAGCTAGTGTGTTACGACCTTTATAGTGCATCCCTAAACTTGTTAGTGTGATGGACATTACAATCAAAGTTTGCGTGAATTCAACAAACGTGACCGGTATTCACTACGTAATGGAACTTCCAAGTAATTACGTTGCAGCGTCGCATCCTATCGAGATGTAATCAAATAGATTTACATCAATGCAGTCGTGTTATTAATAAACTTAATAAAATAAGTAACAATAATTGTACCGACAAGGTTTTGAATTTAGATTTTTATTTTTAACGTTAAAAATTTGCGTATTTGTGTGAAAAAATGTTTTTATTATTTTATTCATAAAATTACACTCTTGGGGTTGATGGAGTCAAAATAGAACTATATAGAAAATTAAAAGCATTATTTGTTTCAAAGTTGAATTAAATTACAAAATTAAAATTTCTCACGTTAAAATAATCCGCTTATTATGAAAGAAGGACGTGGAAAAAGTTAAAAAAGAGAGCAGAATGAAGTTTTAAACAGTGTTTGGCAAGTACATTAAAACAATTTTGAAACTTTTGATAAAAAATTTGTTTGGTAAAGTTCTAATTATTTTAGCATAAGAAAAAAGTACGGCAATTAATGTCAAAACTCAATGTATTAACATTGGGTTTAACGTAAACACTCTTTAATATATGAAGTTTGACTTTACGTCTTCTCTTTCTTGCCAGAATAAACAGTGGGTCTAGCATGAATATTTGCGACAATCGTCTTTGTATCGTCATCGTTTCTCTACGTCTAAATTAGTATGAGATTTTTGGCGTTCTGTACACCCGATAAGGCTGCACACATTTTGCGGATGACGATACGATGGCGCTTGTCGCAACTGTTCGTGTAAGTTACACTAATATAAGCCGGAGTACTTTTTGAATGTGACAAGTCCCAAACTGTGATCTAAAAGAGTTAGCCAACCGTACTGAGAGGTTCATTTCATTGATAGTGGTAGTGGGACAAATTGGAGCAACGGTATTTAGACGTATACTTGTATAACATCTGTTGACCATCGTGGGCTAAACACCGAATGTATCAAGTTTATGATTTGTAAAAATATAGAGAAATATGTTGTTAATTGTATAGTGAATTATTTCACGTGGCTCAGTTATCTACGACTATTATGCAACGATTAATGCCCTATTACAAACATAAATCAACTGAACACACACCTCCATACGGAAACAAATACACAATAACAAATCTTTTGTTTGCTCTCGTGAATTTATATCGGCAATTATCTATTGAAATATTGGCAACCTGTGCGTTACTGACAGTTTATTGTTGTATGTTACTTCTTTCTAGTCTTACTATTATTATAAATGTTAACGTTTAGATGGATGTTTGTTAGAAGATATCTCCAGAACGGCTGCATGGATTTCGATTAAATTTTGCACAGATGTAGAACATAGAGTGGAAGATCACATAGGCTACTAGAAGATTTTTTTAAGTACGTGCGGATGAAGTCACGTGCAACACCTAGTTTCTAATATGCTTTACGTGGTTTCATATGTAATTAGCTTCTAAGGAACAATTTCTATTTTTGATGACGGTGATATCAATGACAGTTTAATAAAAAATGATGTATGTATACTTTATTTTTGTCTTTATAAATTGTTATCTACGCAATGCGACTATTCCTTTCTTTATTTCAGTTAATAAATAATACGTATGTCACTATGATTTTGTTGTATTATGTTTTAAGCTTATTGTGCTACTTTGTATTCAAAGTAACAATTCTCGCGATGTCTACCAAGATCAATAATGCTACGAGTTAGGTTTGTTAAATTCTCGCCAACTTTGATAGTGGTGTCTGCTGGTAACAAGTTTAGACGTCAACTCGACGGTAACGTATAGTTGTAACGGAACAAAATATTGTATGATCTGTTTGAAATTGTTACTGCAAATTTTCTTGTGCAAAACATGGTATTGTTACTAGATTTTTGTTTTATTAATTAAATTGTCTTTATCTACTAGATTAGTTAAAGAGGTAACTCACATTTTATCTATAAAGTACGGCTTATGATGAAACGATTCGATGTTTTCTAATGTTATTCTATCTATCTACTCAGCCATGAGATGCCCACTGCTGGGCATAGGCCTCCCCCAAAGATCGCCACGATGACCGATCTTGTGCCACCCGCATCCAGGACGCTCCCGCAACCGTAATGTTATTACTGTCTTTTAAAAAATGTATACTTTTTATATTGTCCTACGGTTGATCGTACTTCTTAGCATTAAATTATTGAAGGATCAAAAATGTCGTATCATTGCCGCTGCAGACAAGATGGAGTTCCTCGTTCAAAGATTATGTAAATCAATTTAACGTTAGCCAAGAATAGGTTTTATGGTAATGCTAGAGCTTTTAGTTTAATACTTTATTATAATTGTTACTAAGAATGGTTTGTCAATTGTTTTTATTTTAATTTTTTTTTATAACAGAAGGGGCAAACGAGCAGCGGGAACACCGAGGTGTTCAACGACGCCCATGGACATCAGCAATACCAATACCAATTTATTTACATAGGTTTTTGTTTTGCATATATTATAGATTTACTTTGCCCCACTGACTTGTTTCTCTGCCGTAAGTGTTGACAAACCCCCATGTACTTTGTTCGTATCTTGTGATAAAATATCGAACGTTCGGTAATATGTACGTAATAAATGTGATTAATTATATTGTATTACGCGTGGGCTACAGAGATAATCGATTATGAAGCGAATATACTTCTTTTGTTTGCCTATCCATTTTTAAAAAAATACAAAGTTTATTCATTTGGTGTGGATTTTATGAGCTACAAGCAGTTGACCGCGACTCTGTCTATGTCTATGTGTTCTTCCAGACTATGTTCTATATCTATGCCAAATCATCGAGACCCGTTCTAGCAAACATCCATAAATCCATACGTTCAAACATTTATAACATTAGTAAAATATGTGTGTGGTTTTCTATGGTTTGATTATCACAGAAAATTATTATTTCATATTAAAATGTACTTTTAGACGTATGCATATGCTCTTATTACGAAATTGTTTTGGATTTCAGAAT
>NW_013532721.1:1997317-2071842 GCF_000836235.2 Papilio xuthus
TCAGTTAAAAAGGTATTAATTTTTCAAATACCAATAAATATTATTTGAATCAAATTGCAAATATTTTATAGCTACTAAAGTGTATTCATGGATTTTATTTACATCCTCAATTTATGATTTTTCCGTGATTAATGATAGGTTATATTTTAATAAACTTCTGTACTTAACCTATTTTAAATCACATTCGAACTGCGCGCTGACGTTTAATGATGTCGGAATAAATATTTTATAAGATCAACAATTCACATACTTAACACTGTTTTAATAACCCCGTGTGAAGTTGAGAGTTGTCGAGTATTTTTTTATATTACTTGCAACGTATCTATCTCCAACATTAATAATATCATATACTTGTACGACATATTTTTAACTGAAAAATGTTAAAACATGAATAGCCGAGAAAAATATTATGGAAGTAATAAAATTTTAAACCTACTAAAATTTTGCTAATTCAAAATCATCAAAATCTCTGTATATAACACATTCATGTCATTTTATTTGACAAAACAGAGATAATTGTTGTCGACATGTTTTAATCGGGGATTTTGGTCTCGGAAACCTAACTTTACATTAACATTAATCAATGTAAGGAATTTAAGATCTCTCAGAATATTTTACGTTGCCAAAGGCATCAACTAGCTATTCGGTTTCGTAATAATTTTCAGTCTACTGGTAATTTTTAATTTTTATTACGACACAGTAATCATTATTGTTCACAGCTATCAAAACTATTCCAGGAACTACACGTCATCTGTAAATCCATAGAAATGTATGATATTTTCAGAGTTAAATATAATATTCCCTTTATTGTAGAGTTAGATTGTAGAATTAATACGAATTTAAACTTTTAATATTACATTCACGAATATATTTCCTAAGTTTTTATTTGTGACTAGCTGTTGCCTGCGACTGCTCCCGCGTATTAAAAACAGTATTATTAGGTTATGTGTTTTTACAGACTATGTTCTACATCTATGCTAATTTTCAGCTAGATCCATTCAGTCGTTGATATGGACAAAAGGAAAGGGCTGTTTTTAGGGTTTTCCCGGCAATTATTCAAATTTTTCTCACATTTTAAACATTCCCTAGACCTCCACGAACATTTCGAGACCGAGACAAGGTAAATACGTTCAACTGTTCTCGAGTTTTAGCGAAACTAACGAACAGCAATTGATTTTTATATATACATATAAAGATATAGCAATAATAGGGACTTAAACTTGTTAAATATAAACTAGAGTAAAATATTTGTTAACATTTTAGTAACTCTATTCGGTCAGTATCTTGAAAAGAAAAAATGAATTTGTTACAAAAAACTTTCGTATGAAAGAACTTTGTTTTCACCCGTTTTTATTATGCACAATATGTAGTTTTCTTTTGACTTGAAATACAAAACTTTTATAAGTTTTCGAAAGAAATACTGAAACATTCTAAGGCACGTTGAACAGAAAATTTCTTATTTTATTATTGTTTTCTTTAATTTCGTTTAGTTTATTTCATACTAGCTTTGGCCCGCGACTCAATCCTCGCGGTATTAAAACAAACTTAATGAGTAACAGTGGTAGAGCCCGCTTTAACATCTTCACACGAATTGGCTCAGCTCGACCGGAGAAATACCACGACCACACAGAAGACAGGCGTGAAGTGGAAGCAATTCCGCGTTTCGTCTGATGAGTGTGCGTTCCGGAGTCCCAATTTAGTCCTCTTTCCCTTCCCACCCTTTTTCTTATAAGGAAAAGATGGGAAGTGGAAGTTGACTTTCCACTGAAAGAAAATGTCTTCCCTTTCCGTGCATCCTCTCCTCCGTCGATTAAAAGGGGGCAACGCATATGCCCATTGCGTATGTATATAGGCAACGGTCACTTCTCTATTTCAGCGATTTCAGGTGGCCGCTCGCTCTTTTGCCACCTTATGATATATAAAAAAGAGTAGCCTATGTGTTTTTCTAGCTATCTTCAAACAAACATCCATCTAATAATTCGCGTTTCCAATATTATATTATGCTAGCGGTAATTAAATGTTTAAATGTACAATAGTGGAATTATTGCAGGCCTATTGTATTAGAATTGGGAAGGTTTATAGATGCATAGCTAAAATTAAATCCCAGAGAGCAGAGTTTGCAATGGCAGCTGCAAACGCTAATATGTTATTTACGATATCCAAAGCATTTGTCGAGAGTTTAGTTGTAATAAACTTAAATGATCTTGCGGTAGAAATGCGTTTATCCACAACCATGAGTACTGTAATTGCATATATTCAAGTCTCACAGTTGTGTTCAGACAAACTTTCATACTGGTATAAAGTTTGGCGCAGCAATCTTACCTAACCACGTATTGCTACTGATGCATAACATAACTTTTTTATTAGTTGGTATTTAAAAGTGAAGAATTAATTAATTTGCAATTTAATAAGAGAGATGGGTGTCATGACTACACTAACTATTCCGTTGTCTAAGCTTACCCTCTGGGTTACTAGCGTATGTTGTTTTTGTTAATACGGCAATAGATTTACAAGTTCATTTGAGATCGTCATTAGGAGCCAGGACGCTGGGAATCAATAATGTAACCTACAAGCTGTATAATTTGTTTCTCCCCTAGTATATCAACAGTGGAGACTCGCAGTAAAGAAATACACACAGTATTTGCGAGACCATCTTGTATTTAAATGTTTCTTTTAAACATTGTAAGTGAACACACACTGTAAGAGCAAGGAAAACGTGTTCTCAGCTTCACAACGCTGTGACAATTAAACACACTCCGCCATCGCCTCCCTGCTGCGATTACAAACCACGCTTGCACAATATGGTCTTGTATTTCACCAACATGTGGAGTAGAATACGGTATTTCATTTTGGAATATTTGGAAATATAAATTAAACAAAACACTAATAAAATAAAAATAATAGACCATATAGCCTTAGAATATAATAATAAGAAAAAACAAACATGCATTAAATATGTATGTATGCGTTCATATAATCTATGGCTTTCTTTCTGAATTAACAAAACTGACCATAACTTTCACATACAATGTATTTGGTTATAGCATGCAAGGATGGTAGGTTTTAAAATAACAGTAGACTACATAGTAGATAATATCAATATTTTTATGCTAATGCATGTCAAAGATAAGACTGGAATAAAATATGAAGATTTTTAAACCCCAGTAACAAGGAGAGAAAAGCAAAAAGGCGACGCAATAAATTGCAAGCGTCTCATCTGCAACATACTTTTTACATTTTGTGCCACATCGTGTTTGTTAGAGTAGCTTTTACCATAATTGGTTTGAATAGAATATTTTAGTACTTCAAGGATAAAACTTTCTGATCTTCTTCTGTAAATCGAGTACAATGAACATAGTTTATGATTTCACTAGATTTATACTATTTTAAGTTATAGGAGAACAATATATCGACGAGATAAATAAAACATAAATAAGTCTATAAAAAACTAAAAATAATGGTTAGTAAACAACGAGATATTATTAATTTAGTTATTAAATTCTTTACTACACATAAGATGACATAAAACTAAGTCTCACAATTACGACTGTTATATTTAACAGTACTTAATTTCTTGTATTGCACCTGTAACTAAAATATCATTCGCTCGTCTGCTGCTATTGTATAGAACCAAGTAAAACGATGATATATGACTGGACAGAGCTCCCATCAGTTACTACCACTAACAATAAGTTCTCGTTTGTTATTTCATCAGAGTTTATTGCGTATTGTAAGGTTTATAGCTACGTATCGCGCAGACCTTGTTTTTATAAAAATTAGCTAATTTATTCACACTTTTATTTTAATAACAAAAATTGTCAGGGTCTTTAATGCAAATAGAATAAATATTTATTACAAGTAATGATGCCTCGGTCTAATTTAATTAAGAAAATTATGCGTAATAAAAGTAGGAAAATTGTTAAAAAAATTTAGGATAAATACGTGACGCACATTTCTTTGTTAACAGCTGAGTACGATAGTTTTTCGCATGATTTCTTAAAACAAAAATAATATTCATTATCTAAAAAAACATGAAGAGTTCACTTGGACTTCCGTAACTTTAACTAGAACGTAGACATTTATTCAGTAAATTATTTCTATGATTAAGAAGACTTTATCATTCTTTACTAAACCTTTAGATTACTCTCATATTTCCACTTTTTATATTATACTTGTCTCTCAGTTTTTCCAATCAAAGGTGATTTGTATACAAAGCGGGTAAAGTACTAATCAGAAAATCTTCGCAGTAGCGTCGGCTATCGACGCAGTCTCAAAGAACCTTTTAAAAAAAGTAGAGCCGTGCAATCATTTGCTAATTATGATCCTTTAATCTGTAGACCTTGCAGACGTAATCATACCTTCTTTAATCTTCGAGCTATTTAAAAGATTTTAGTACTACAACTTGTTCACGCTGCATTTTTTTTAATATAAAAATATATATATAAGAAACGAATGACAACTTACGCGTCGCACCGTGGGCTTCTGGCAGTAAAATCTCTGTGTAAACATATCATCCTCTGTAGATTGTCTTTGAAAAAACACAGATAACAATATGTTTTAAACGGGGATTTTGGACACAGGAACCCACGGTAAATCCAACGAAACGTTTAGGCTACTGGAAATCACCACGAAACATTTTCATACGTAACATTACAAATGAATATTACAAAAACTCATGTTCACTGTATTAGTTCGTTGATTCAAGAACGTCATTAAACAAAAGCAACAATTAATATAAATAGAAAGACAAATGAAATCCATGTGAGGCGTTTTCTTGTTGGTCGCGTAATGAGAAGCAATTAAATCGACAACAGCTGTCCAAACAAAAGCTTGTCTCGTGCGGTTGCACACAAAAGCGCGATTACATCGTTACTTCAACTTAATAGTGCAGCTAATTAATTCAGCGGTCTAGTCGGCTGTGCTAACTGTATTATGCTCCCAACTTAATTACGAATTAAACGCCATTGTTTATAGAACAATAATCTTGTGCATATTAACAAAAATATACAAATATTATTAAATTAATGGAGGCTTATTACACTTTAGAAACAAAATCGATATGAATTAAATAATATTAAATCTATTATTTGTTTTAATATGAGTTTTCTTTACTTCATAAATTTGACTTCTTATTAATATTATAAATGCGAATGTTTAGATGGATGGATAGATGGACGGATGGATGGATATTTGTTTGAAGGTATCTCCTAAACGACTCAACGGATTTTGTTGAAATTTGGCACACTTATAGAATATAGTCTGGAAGAACATATAGGCTACTTATTACGATATTATTAATTCCTCACGAACGGAGTCTCGGGCGATAGCTAGTTACTGAATAGTGCTTATGTTTCTTACTATTCTATTTCTTATTTATAAATATTATGTAGTGAAAATATTAAATGTAAATGTAAGCAATAAATTTTTATAATTAAAATCATTTATTACAGTGAGGTAAATATTGAAACAATAAATTTTCAAATTTGAATATACACCGTAGCTATTTGAATTATTTTAACATTTATTACTCTTGTTCAGATAAAGGGAACCTCAGATTATCAACATTTTAACCAGTTGAAAAATAAACAATATTTTTATTCAAGTCAATTAAAAAATATTATGATAAATTTAGTTTATTGTTTATAAGAAAAATAATATCAAATTGTAATATTGCTTTTAAATTAAACATTGCTTACATTAAAGAAAATTAATTAAGTTCTAGTTAATTTGATGTTAAGATTCTTGCAGGAGACGTTAACTGGTTTCTTTCTTACCACCACTACGAACTAATTGACTCTCTTTTATTTTCCACCGTATTAGAAATTGCTTTTAAGAATTCAATATTACACGTTGGAAGTTGCAATAATAAATTACTAAGAAATGTGTCGATTTTATAAAATAATTTAACATTAAACGAAGATTTAGCTATAGCTCTGGAGCTCTCATATTGAATTAAGATACTTATCAAAGACTAGCTGACACCCGCGACTCCATCCGCCCGGTATTAAAAAAAAAACCTTAATAAGTAATCGTAGTAATCGGTAAGATCGAAAAATATTATTCATATTTCATCATTTTATTAGTAATTCGTACTTAAATATAATTTCCAAAAAACACAATTAAAAAAAAAACCGAGCAAAGCACGGTCATCCAGGTACTTATGTATTAAACCGCACACTTAATTAACTGAGAATTACCCAAAAAATGTATTTTGGTACACAAAAGTATTTATCAAATTGATTGAAGGACTTGCAGGTGCCGATTCGAAAAATATAATCAGAAAATGTATTGAACCTTATTGAAACACTGTTGCAATTAAATTGAAACCGTAAATTGAACTCATTCGAGTGTTTCACTGCTACTGTTCCGGGCAATAACAATATTTTGCACTTTTTTCAATTTGTAGTTTTACATACGAATTCGAAATTCAATAAAAGTTAAAATAATTTTACTAAAAAAAAAATTAGAAGTTAAAAATTTTAAAAGTTAATTACTACATAAACATATTAATGGTAAATTTAATTTATTTTGTATAAGCTCTTTTTATTATTATAAGGGTCAGTCGCGTAAAGAAAGACGAAACGAAGATGTCCCTAAGTAATCTATAATATATATAGATTAGTTTACTGAATAGATCATTCCCTTTCTTGTGGAATGGAATACTAGACAATAACCTAATAATAATAATAGTATTTGTAACGATTTTTCGGACACTTTTTATATAATCTTTGGTTATTTATTTCTTTACTTTAAAAAGTAAATAAAAAATTACCATTATTTAACTCATCTATGTTATAATAGTTTTAATGATGTATTTAAAACACGTGTATTTATGCGCTAAATCATTTTAACACGTCACTAACAATATGCAAATTTCTGATTCATGTTCAAAATTGTTTTCTAGTTTAATTATAGTTTAATCCGCTTCAATGTGCGAATATCACGCGTCGTGTTTATCTATTGTAACGCTCAATAAGCTATTATTTATTTTATTACTGTTGTAACGTTAATCGACCGAATAATATTTCTTATGGTAGAATTCCATTGCCGTGACATTTGAATTAATATATGCAGATTTTCTTGAATTGACCTTGTCCTGACGGAGGGTCGGCACAGAATGTACTACTCTTCCATACATCATTATAAGACAGCACACAATCCATTCCATAATCTAACGTTGATACAATTACAATATTTCGACTTTAAATTATAAGGAAGGAACAAAAAAAATAAAAAAGGGGGGTTACATTTCATACTTTCTTTGGTTTTTCCTCTACCTTTGTAGCGAGGTCTACAACAATTCCTGACTGATAAAATGATAATGAATAATTTTTAAATCGATGTTTATTCTGTATTAAATCTTATCTTACTTCTTACTAAAATTATAAATGCGAATGTTTAGTTGGATGTATAGATATATAGATAGATTGATGTTTGTTTGAAGGTACTCCTGAACGGCTGCATAGATCTCGCTGAAATTTGGCATAGATGTAAAACATAGTCTGGAAGAACACAGGCTAATCAAGTTTTTCTTAATTTCGCGCGAACGGAGTCGCGGGCGACAGCCAGTACAATATAATCCTGGTAAATGTCTATATCATTAGCAAATGTTCAAAATGTACGGAATGTCGATAATATTTCTAATTACATCGCATCGCATCATTTCACTAAATAACTAAACAGCTCGCAATTAACGAATATTTTCTAAATATTTGGAATTGATTACAAATACGGTTTTATTAAACGAAATTATTGCAATAATGTTTATATTTTCGTTTAAAATTGTCGGAATATTCAGCCAGTTTGAATTGAGAACCTTATTGTTTGTATAAATAAAGTAAATATATTTATTTAAGACTACAAATAAGTTACATTTTATCAAACACGTGTGTTAAGCAGCAAAAAATTAATTATCAAGCTGAAGGTGAATTACATTGTGAAGGTAGAAAACAAAGGAGCTACTTTACGATACAGTAAACGAAGCGAGCAAGAATTATGGCTACGGCTTAAATGTATGATTTTTTGTGCTGCTTATTAAAATTGTTTACGTCGACTTTATACATTAAAGTTACCCACTAACCGACTTTACAGCTTTATTAAACAGTTAATTTTAAATTATTTTACGAAATATTAAGGAATAAAAGCATTTATTTGAGTTAATATATAAACGTTTTTCTTGCAAACGAGCGTCGGGAAAACCAAGATGATCAATGACGCCTATGGACAACCGCAACACCAGAGGTGTTAGAGGTGTATTGACAACATTTTAGATAGAGTCACGATCCTTTCTTAAAGGACCTGTCATACTGGTTTGAAAATAATTCAAAGTATATAATCTTTCCATAACGTAGCTGTGCGTGGTTAATTTTGATAGTTACAAATTTGACACCTTTTACAAATTTTATGCTCGTCTGTTTGAAATATAATTCCAAGTCATAGCTAAACATTTGAAGAATAGATAATGATTTTTTGTGATAGTTTTTTGTTTAAACTACGGAATTTATCAATTTTACAGTCTGCAGTCGAATAGTCTATACTTAGAACAAGGAGAAGAAATATGAATAAATAAAAAAATACCAATTTTAAAAGATAAGTTACAATGTTGTCGAAAATCAAGGAAATCTTTTAAATCCTATAAAGATTTTAAGACTAAAGCTACGAAGCATTTGTAGAACGCTCTGCTTTAAAACTTTAACTATTAAGTTACCTAACTCGAAGCGAGAAAAAAACTAAGATGAGACCTGGTTTCTCCGTACCTTTTGATCAATTTGTCTCAAAGTAAAGAGATTTTATGAAGAAAATATTATAAATCTATAATTTTTTTTCATCTTGTCTGATACAGCATCCGTACAATAACCTATTGTTATCTGTTTTTTTTTAAAGAAGGTGAGAGTGATCAAGATATGGTTTCAAATAAACAAAAGATAAGCTAGTGCATTTTCAAATTTTATACTACACTGTTTACAAAAAGTCGGTACCTCATCTATTAATTTCATGAGGTCCTGGTACAACCATGTTCGAATTAGGTGCAACAACAAAGCGATAATAATGACAATAAAATATCTTGTGACTTACTTTTGTCGTCTCAACTTTAGTTACATAATACTTATTAAAATGTAACCCTATAATTAAGAAAGGACATTTTCATTCCTGTAGTCACCTCACAAGCGCCATTTAGTTCATCCCAATAGCATCGCAAACTGTGGTTGTACTGTCCATCAAGTTAACGAGCTTAGCAATGCATTATTAGAGGCGGAACACAAAGGACGCGGGAATGGACGGGAGCGAGCTGTGTGGCCTACTGTACATTGTTACCGAAGCGTGTCCTACATTGATGCCATGTCTATTACATTTTTAATGCACACAACATTCACATCACTTTCAAACATTAACTAGTTCTGTTATTTAGTGTAGATTTTTCCTACTTAATCAATGCTAAATGACTAATCATAAATAAATTATAATTATAAAATCTTCTTTATTGAAACAAATTCTAGAAACAATGGTTAGATGAACTTTATTATGTTTTAATTTCCTAGAAGTTTCTGTAACCTGTAACTGCTTGTAAATGCGGCTCGGAATTCCTAACAGTAGAAATTAGCAAAGTTGAAATTATCCCAGCGAGAGTCCACATAACAATAGTTTATTATTATTCGTATTTTTATAACATACGCGAATAAAATAATGTAAATTTAGTGGCTCATTGTTATAGGATAAGTTTGGGGTAATAAAATGAAATTATAAGGAATAGTTTCTATCAGAATAATATTACTAAACATTGATTATAATTGCATCAATCTTACTAATGTTATTATACTTATTACTTTACTAATATTATAAATGCGAGTTTAGATAGATCGGTGGATGGATGAATGTTTGTTATCAGGTATCTCCAGAACGGTTGCATGGATCTCGCTGAAATTTTGTATAAATGTAGAACATAGTCTGTAAGAACAGATAGGCGCTTATTAAGTTTCTTTTTAATTTCGCACGGACGGATTCTCGGGCGACAGTTAGTAATGGATAAATGAACTAATCATACGTATATATCGTACGTGGATCTTTATTTAAGAGGTAAGCAAATAATTTGTAAAATATTATATCTGTATCGCATCTCATAAAATGTAAGGATAAAAGTATTAAAACAAGTTTTTTAAATACTTAAATACACATCCGAAGCTTAGCTGTTTCAAGTTTATGTGGTTGTAATTCATTAAGGCCGTACGCTCTCATCGGAAAGGCAAAACACGTTGTAAGCAACGCTTCTGAATTTCAAATACGTACATACTGGAAAATACTTATTGCGAAATTAATTTAAGCCTTTACTTAAACGAGACCGTTAGTGTATACTATAAAGATATAGGATTAACATATAATTTATGTATTTACTGTAAGAAACTTTTCCTGACAAAAATCTAGTAAACAAACGGAAGGATTAATTCTATTCTTGTTACTCTTAACAACTACTTTAATTGCGTTTTCCGCGTTGTTCCTATTTCCCACAGGTTGCACTTTAAAAGTACTTTACTTGTTGAATTAACCTGCAATGGATTGGAGCAGTTTTAAAGCTAGTGTACTGAGAATTGACATCATTTTGTTTGAATGAAAAACGTTCTCATTTAGCATTTAAAAGGGAATTGATAAAAGAGATCGATAACAATGATAGAGAGGTAAAATGTTATCGACCAGAATTAATACGAATATATGTTCTACTTTGAGGCGATAGTCTGTTTAAATTCTAAAAAGTACTATTAGCCTTTTCTGTAACTAAAAAAATGTATAGAAAGTCTGTATAGCATGTTAAGATTATTTATATTAAGTATCAAAATACTAAATAATATTCTACAAGTATTACACTGTGATTGTCTGCTCCAGTTTATCGCTTCACAGATTTTTTTATTATTATAGCAAAGCGTTCATTTCTCATTTTATGTTGTCGTTATACAGAATATCGTATGTACATTAATTTCAGCATACGTGTATGATGTGCGTATCAATAATATTTCCGTATTACCTCTATCTCTATTAATAGATATTCTATCGAATATAAATTTGTTCCTTACCTTGTTACACGTGTAACTTGTTTAACATTTTATGAACAACATCTGTCAGTCTTTTGTTTTCGATTTCTCTTAACGTGAGTGTTTAGGCTACGTCTACGTTCGTAGACGTAGAGGTCTACACCAACGGTTACACTTATGTCTACGATTAAGTTATACGGCACCGGCTACATCTACAACTACGTGTATCTCTACGTTTACCTGCTACGTCAACGACTACTTTTTTATAAACAACGGATATACAGCCACGTACACATTTAGAGTTAAATAAAGCTAAAAGGAATAATCTGATCCGGTTATATGTGCTCCTGATGTGACACAGCACTCGAACGTTTTGAATTTAAATCCGATCGTGATAAAATTTTAAAAGGACGGCTTAAACTGTGCACTATATATGTGAGCGTAACAGAATTAAAATTTCACTCTCTTTAGCCGGTGCTACAAATGCACTCAAGTTTTTTACTTTTTTCATTTATTTAACATTTACATTATTTTATTTAATGTACATTACATAAAAATTGTAATACATTACAAGAGATATTTAGTTTACATTGAAATATAAACACTGTGAACACACGTGTGTTTAAACACAAACTTAAAAGTTTATAGAAATGCGAAAATGCAAGAGATCTCCGGTTCAAAATTCTTGGTAGCGTTATATTCTATGATTCTTTATGTACATGCATGCTGTAATGAAATGCAAGTTTTTAAACGTTTGTTGCCACTTTAATTTACAATGTTATCCCGTAAAGCAATTAAAAAAATCACGATATAAAACATTCACAAAATGTATGTGAGTAATAAAAGCTTGCGTTTCTTTGTTGAGACAAAGCTATGTTTCTTTTTTATATACTCATTCATCTCAATCTATATGATTAATATTTATGACATTCAACAATATAACATTGTTCTTTTAATATAAAATATTTTATTTATTAAGATATTAAATGATGTATCAATGTAACATTGCAGATCTTAATCTGATGAGTAACAGATGACGCGCTAGTAACGACAGAAAATGCTTACGCTTTTAGTCTTCTACCAAGTCTAGAAAAAATCTCTCAGTGAACAATGATTCAGAAAAAGTGGTCATCTTATATTATGTGCAAATCCTTACTTTTTATGTATGCCTTATTAAAGTTATCATGATAATTTGTTCTGAAAGAATAGGGCTTCAACATTTTATGTTAAGGATAACGTTCAGACTAGTCGGTCCTATGTAAATATATTTGTTAGTAACGGTTATAATGTTAACGAAGTGCAAATTAGTTTAGGTAAGTCAAATCCTATGTAAAGTCTGTGGTTTTTATCGTTAAATAAAAACATTAAATATTGCTTATAGTTTTCAGCGACAAATTAAAAGTCAAATAGTTATACTTAAACCTGTTATCTACGGCTTTTGTGTACCGATTAATGTCCTATTATAAACATAAATCAATTGCGCAAACAACTCTATTCAGGAACATATATGTGTTGGCCACAAAGCCTTTTGTTTGAATGCATAAAATTATTAAACTTTTAGTTAGAAACAATAGATTATATTTGATGTGTGTGTTGATTGATTGAGATTTCAGTTTGGTTTTCGTTTTTTTAAAAGGTGGCAAACGAGCAAGTGGTCAAATGAATTCGCCAAAATAGCGAGGCGACCGATGACTATAGACATATGCAATTGTAGATGCGTTGCCACATACTTACTTAGAAAGAGAATATTTCCCCTTCCTATGCGTCATCTCCTCCGTTAAATCGTCAATCACTGCCCATTCTTTTCTCATGTAAAATTGTAACAAAATTAAAATCTTTTTAATTTTTAAAACCAAATTATATTAATAATAATGTCAAGACTCGTTTAAATAATATTGGAATTGAATATGATTGAAACGATGTGGTCGAAACTATTGTTAATGGATATACAGGACATGTTTCGTCATTTATATTAGCGTGATGCTGTCCGTAAATCAATTCGCCGAAGTCAAAATTGTCTCCGGGAATTTGATTTACGAACGCCAACGCAATCATGTGTGAAAACAATTGAACTTTGAGGTGACGTATAGAATTCACTGTGTTTGGTTAAACTAAATACAACATAATGGATATGTTTTTAAAAGTCAGTGTCTTAAAAAGTCTTAAATAAAAAGATGTGCTACTACATTTCGTATTTTACTAGAAGCTATATGAACACGCACTTATAACATACATGATTCAGGCAAAACGCCAATAATCTTCTAAATTGGCTCTCACAACTGAATGAAAACAACGTTGGTTTGACATTTATGTACTTTATAACTTGAAAGCTGTCGGAGTTAATTAATTTTAGTTAGTTATTTTTTGTAAGTAATTAGAACAAAACGGAAGTTATTGTCGAACTTATTATTTGTAATTTCCAATGAAATTATTTATTGTTTAATTAAAAAAAAATATTGGTTCGAATTATGATTCATTTTAATATTGTTATGCTTTTTTATATTTTAAATGAGCAACAATTTTCTCTTACTTATTACCGATGCTCATAGATTGGTACATTAAAGGAAGTGGTGAATGTTATTGATAACATTCTGAACTGAAACTACATTATATTGTTAAAGTTATTAACTATTAATTGCATTGAGTAGTCCAGATGCAATGCTGAATTTGGTTAGAATATCGAATCGGAAGCACGGCCAACGTTCAATAAACTGACAAAGTTGTTACATTCAGTTTCAAGTTATGTAAACTTTGTATAAGTATAGATTTCCTATGTTTTTATACCTTATTTAAATGTTCTTATGCGTATTTAACAACGGCTTTGTTAAGTATGTTGAAAATTTTCTGTGTCCTAGTAATTATTCAAGTATTTAACACTGTTTGAATAGGATACAGTGATAGACTGGCTTACTATGGTCGGTCGCTGGCATGTTTACGGTTTTGTGGTCACACGTCAAAGGAATACTGGCGAATTGTGGCCAACAACATTTACACAATGGGCCATCATTGCCTGGACTCGTCTGTTAAAGCTACGTACGTCGCCATCATGGCTTTTATACAATACTTTTTTGAAATCACTTATTTTTCATTTATTGTTTCTATTTTCCAAATTAAGTATAAAGGAATTGGTTATTATCAAATATACTTATTATATTTAATTAAAAAGAAAAGCTGAAACGTTCACCTTGCCCGTCGAACGACTTGATATTTTTATTTTCATTTTGTGCAAAAGCGGAGCCACTGTCATTCGCATAAAATTAATTAAACGCACGATCAAGCGGCGACTGGTAACATTAAACGGAACCATACTCGATACGTTTTACCTTAAGAATACTTGACAAACTAATTACCTCCTTTGATATTCACAAAGGAAGGGGAGGAATAGAAATGCGGAAGAAAAGGGGGACGATAGCATAAAAAATCAAATCATAAATAACCTAATGATACGTTGTTTCTGAAGTCGTTAAAATTTATTTAATCTATGTAAACTTAATTCTAAATGATATTTCTATTGTATTTCTCTTGTTCTGAACTTCTAAACTGCTCTATTGATGCAACTCGGACATTTGTAGTAAAAGTTTTGGCACATTTTTTTTTTCTTACCAACATATCTTATTAACTGTTCTTTTTTCAAACTACTTGAATTCTTTTTACTGAGTATATTGCTGCAATAGTTACTAAAGGCAGCTGAGCGCTTGTTGTTACAACGCATTGACTTGTATCTATTATATCAGTTCATTTATGATATAAAGAAAACCCTTTTTAATAAATTAGATATCAAATCATTTCTCAATTCACCTTTTGTTCGGCGAAACATCTGCATCTGCAGTGAATTTTCTTATAAAGAAACAGCTATTATTATAAAGCCATTGAAAATTGTATGAAAAGATTTTTCTTGCAATTAGTGTTGACACTGAACTAACGTCAGTGTACATTTTCTATTTAGTTGGTGATAAGATGATTTTAATAAATCTTTTATACTATCTAAAAAAATCACCACAAGTCAGACAATTTAATATGATAATCAACTCTTCGTTTCAATAAAAGAAAATTGAAAAAAAGATGTTAAAAGTTTGTTTATACTCTGAATGTAACATTAATTGATTATAATAACATTATAAGTAGAACTGGAACATGAAATCCAAATAAGTAAGTCTCGTATTCCGACCGCTCTCAGCAGAGACTCACTGGAGATACGTCGTTCATGAGTTATGTAAAATGAATACGTAATACCTAAGAGATTATGTCTCCGTTTTTTAAATGTTCTCAAGTGGCATATTACTATTATATATAACTTACTTTATTTATAAACGAAGGCCATCATTCACGAAAGAGGTCCAAATAGATAACCTGATACTCTATTGCTTTTGTGATTGGCTTTTACAACTAGCTGTCGCCAGCGGCTATGTCCGCGCGTAATTAAAAAAAAAACATAACTAATAGCCTATGTGCTGTGTCAAATTTTAGCTAGATCCATCCATACATCTAAGCATTCGCATTTATAATATTAATAAGGTTACTGTTGGTCGCAGTTTAATAGCGACAATAGTACAAACTTAAATATAGATTTTCAATGAACAAAGTTGAAAGGTCTTCGTCTATAGTATCAAGTATAAAATTGAATAATTCAGCAACTACTAAATGGTAAAAGTTATCTTCAAGCACTTTATTTTAATCTGCATGAAAATTACTATAACTGAAGTACAAGAAGCAATTGAAATAATCGTAAGCTTACACGGCAGTTTCTAGATTAAAATTGAATCGCAGAGGCTGAAACCGCTTAGCCTTGAGAACATAATATTGCGTTTCAGATATTAAAGTTCTTTGTTGGAATGTCTTATAGAATCTTCGTATGAAGCTTTGTCAGCGAAATAATAAAGTAGTTCCTAGAACTAACATCATATGTTGAAAATAGTATTTAATACAGCTTTTAACTTTCATTATCTTACACGGCATATGTTATAAGTTTGAAATTTATGTCTTAAACATATAATAATAATAAGTTATAAGCCACGCGTAGAAGATATGCCAATGACTCTCTCACCCACTAAAACCGCGCTCGTCTACTCATTACTGTGATTTAACGCCTGCTGTCTTGATGCATTCTACAAAGCTTTTGCACACGAGTTATTAACTGAATTTAGCAGACAATTTGGATTGTCACGCTTTACACATTTCTACCTTCACCGTAAGAACGTCGGATAAATGTACATATGTAAATCGGAAATCGAAAAACACATTGGTACATGGCGGGATTCGAACTCAGGACCTGCAGATTGCAATTCAAGTGCTTAACCACTCAGCCACCGACGTTCCTTAGAACATAATCAGTAAGAAGATATAGGCTACTTATTTTTTTTTTTAAATTCCGCTGCGATGGAGTCGCAGACGACAGCTTATAAGTTATGAAAACGTTTGACAACTTTTAGGACAAAATATTTTCTTATTTCTAATAGATTGTTTATTTTTTAGACTTTGTTCTTATGTAGCTAATAACCGTAAAAATTCAATGCTTCGTTCGCCACAGTAATTAGATGGGGAAGCA
The DNA here is from genome assembly GCF_000836235.2 of Papilio xuthus. Classification (NCBI taxonomy): domain Eukaryota; kingdom Metazoa; phylum Arthropoda; class Insecta; order Lepidoptera; family Papilionidae; genus Papilio; species Papilio xuthus. The sequence goes on from NW_013532721.1 coordinate 2,013,884, forward strand.
GAAAATTGTGCATTACAGGTAATTTTTATTGGAAAAACAGGAATGGCGTTCAGTTATAACATTATAAAAGGAGTACAGCCTTTGTATAAGCATTGGGGCATAGTTAGTTGCCACCCGGAAAAAATTGCTATGAAGTCCATAACGCTTTCTTTTTTATAGACGGAAGCCATACATATTGCATGATGTATTATTTACATATTACCCATGACTCGCCTTTGTCCACACTACACATTCTACTTGTAATAAAAATGTTTATTTTATTGTTTGATTAAATATGATTTGTTACGCCAACAAGAGATAATGTTATAATTAAACAAGCAGATAAAGTATTAAATGTTTTGAAAAATAAAATGGTTTTAATTTTTATATCACAAAGAATTTTATAACATCACAGAATATAATTTTAAATATAATTTTATATTAGACTGCGAGTTAAAAGTGAAACAATTAGTTCTTAGAATTGTTAAGATAGGAACCAGTTAACGTTCCGTCTTGGAACATTCTCAACTTTGAATGAACTTGAACGAAATTAATTTTCTTTAATTCAGACTGTTAAATTATGTGATAGTTATACCAAATAACGATTTTAATTCTTTAATATAATAGTTGAATTTGTTTTCGAACATTGCATCGCTATATTGTTTGACTTGTAATTTAAACATTACCAATAAATATTGTATTTTAATTCTATCCTACTATACTCGTTTATGTATTTTGTGGGTTTGTATTTCTTGAGACAAATCGGCACATTTATATAACAGCTGACGTAACTGCTGAATGTAGTATTGAAGTTTAGTGAATTCAGGTCTAATGATTTTATCTTTTTCAAAATTATGTCAAATGTAATAATTGCCTAATCTTTTTCTCTACGGATAAATTGTTACATTTCAAAATAGCAATCTGATAAATTAGGCTTTTTGAATTAGCTAATTTGTTGTCTGTCTGCCTAAGAGATCTTAGGACAAGTTACTAAATTTAAAAGAAACATTTAGAAGATACTAATAGTATACTTTAGTAACTAGGATAGATAGGATAAATATCATGTAGTAGCTGTCGCCGGCAACTCCGTCCGTACGTTATTAAGAAAAACATAATTAGTTCAAGGCAATTATTCGAATTTTTCTCACCTTTTAAACCTTACCTTGACCTCCACGAACATTTCAAGAACAACATGAGATAAATCCGCTCAGCCGTTGTAGAATTTTAGCGAGACTAACGAACAGCAATTGTTTCTTTATATATATAGTTTAAAAATGTAAATAACAAAGTAAATAGGCATATATTTCTGCAATCTTCACCAATACCAGGCGCAAGTTCTCAGTCATGTCTCTAGAGACAGCTGTAAACTTTGCCGCACGACTTTATTTCAAACTGGCTCATCTTATACAGCCTCCAAATATGTTTGAATACATTTCCTTAAGACTACATTAAATATTTTACTGAATGGCATTTTATGTTTGAAATGACAATTTCAGAAATTGTGTAGTTCAAGACCAATCGTTACTGACAAAAGAATGGTTCTAATATTTTAATTCTCTCTTTCAATCGATACGGTTTTTTTTTTCAAATCTGATTCGTTAGAAGTTTTTACTATCAAAATGAAAATAGAGATGTAATTTTAGATATTTCGTATATGAACGTACATGAAGAATAAATTAATAGACGGGGCATTCATTACATTTTCTTTTGCATTGTTCCAGTCTAGTCACATAATAATGATGTGACGATTTTATAAAACGATACCTAAAAGTTAAAATACATAGTATACTGAATTCTTAGTGCCAATGAAATTGTTGAATGAAATTCATTAAAAAATTGGAGTGAGATATTTTAAAAATGTTCTTTGTAATTAAACATCTGTAACGATTTATTCTGATGGCTCCTGTACTATAATTACGAATAGTGCGTATATCTAATTATCTGTGAACCATATGGTGCTGCCTTGTGTAGTTTAAGACTGTTTAAATATTGTGGCCTTTATTAAGGAAATTCATCTCATAAAGTACGAAAATAAGCGTTAAAATACAGATGAAGAGGAAATAAATGAATAAAAAAATTAATGTAGACAACAGTTTGTGTGAAAATGTTTGACGTCGTTCTTTTGAGAAGTAAATTCAGTGCACGCTCTCGTCTACCAATGACAGTTCTTTCTAATGAGTATACGTCCTCCTGTAGAATGAGTCTGTTTGTTGTTTGTTTAAAATCTATATTTTTATCAGATCTGTCAGTACTCTTTATACATTGTGTGTTTTCGTCATTGATAAAGATAAACCAACTCCTTAAAATGTGATATAATGGGAGGGGTAATGTTTTACATTTGTTATTATGTTTTATGTATGTGGGTTTGAATGTATGTCACTTCTATTTCAATGAGTAATGTGTTATTCGTCTCCTTCCTCTGAATGTCAAACAGTCGAGTTATTTGATTTTCTGATTAACAAACAGTGTTTTTAACTATCTACTATGGACGTAGTCCGTTGCTGAGAATAGATGTTGCCTATTGAGCTCTAACACATTATAATTGTATAGTTCCTAATTATTAAGTAATTGAACCGCGCACTGCTAAGACAAATACTGAATGTTTAATGACCGTATCTAATTGAATTCTGTTAGTTCACTGCAATTGAAATGCCTTTTACTATGTACTTTGTAACTTATGTACATTTATCCGACGTTCTTACGATGAAAGAAAACATCGTGATGCAACCAACACATATCTGAGAAGAAATTAAAAGATATGTGTGAAGCCAACCAACCCGCACTTGGCCAGCGTGGTTGACTATGGCCTAATCACCCTTAAGTTAGGGTAGGCTCCGAGCACCTCGGTGGGGACATATGAGCTGATGATGATGATGATGTACTTTGTATTAATTTGTTTAAAATAAGCACATAGACTTGACTTATCTATCAGTTTTAAAGAGTTTAAGGAAATACAAATGACGATATGTTTTATACAGAGATTTTGCTCTAAGAAACCAACGGTTAAGCAACTACAATTGAAAAGGTACCGCAACATAGTTGTTAGTAGAGAATGTAATAGACATAATGTTCTAATGATTTGTAAAAATCCATAAAGTTATTATAGTTCTACATCAACGAAGATAAAGTCTTTTTGAATATGCTGGAAATTATACCAGTTTTGTTTTGTGAAAAGTGGAAAAAACTAAAAACTTCAACTGCGTTTAAAAAGTAGCGAAGTAAAAGTGTTTTAAGTCCTACTTCTTCATTGCTACTGTTTTAATGAGAAGAGTGAATAAATTAAAAGTAAAAAGGAAACACTTCACTTTCATGCTTAGCTTATTGTGGTAAACGAAAGCAAGGGGTTTAAAGTGCAGCTTTTATTAAGAAATACTGAAATAAAGTCAAAACTTTTACTTGTATAAAACTTTCAATTTTAATTTTATTACTATATTAATACGGGAAGCGAAAATTTGCAACCATTTTTGGCCTCAACTTCGATCTTTCGAACTTAAATGACTTATCGTCGAGTTTGTAAACAATTGTTGAATTTGTAGTTGAGTTTTGAATACTTAACATCTTGCAACTAATGTACGATCTGATGGACATATTTCTTATGTTAAAAATAAAAAAATTGTAATGTGAAAATGTTTCATTCTTCGTAAAAATAAATTCGATGCATAAAAAATTTCAACAAAAACATGTACATAGGTCTTCCTATTTTATTCTTTTGCCTAATTTATTTTATTAATTTTAATATAGACTTAATTTGTAAAGTGTAAAAACATATTAGCTGTTCGTTTTAAATACTAAAGCAAAGTACTCTTGATACAAAATACGTAAGCGATATGTGAGAATGTCTTTTACACAGACGACGCCGCTGTACGTAAATAAAGCCGGCTGAAAATCAGTGCTGCGGGTTGCCGCAATTTACACTGAGAGCGGACTTCTTTGTGACGTCATAGTGTAGCAAAGCCAATATGAATTACTTTAATTTTTAACATATTATAAGCCAAATTAAAATGCAATTAATTTAGTCTTCAGGTCTAGCAGTGTTAACAACAGTCCGCTGTTTCTATAGTGTCTTAAATAACATAGAGAAAATATGTCAATTCAACATACCATTTCCTTATAAAATCTACCAAAGTATACATTTTCATCTGATTCAATTTATTTGCTATTTAGCTTGGCCCAATCGCATTTTATACTGCAATTGCAGTGTCCATCAAGTTAACTAGTTTAGCAGTGCATTAATGAAACCCGAGCGCAAAGGGAGAGCAATTCGAAAAGCTCACGAGTGTGTGGGTATTGTATACATTGTTACGAGACATTTATTTATTTATTTAGTAGATGTCGCTCGTGACTCCGTGTCCGCGTGTGTGTATGATATACATTCAACATATTACTTGACAATTCCACTATTCGAAACATCAACGATGTTCTTTTTAAATTTATTTTATATGCTCGAGAAAGGATCAGTTGCCGACAGATACGGAACCTTTTTACACTTTTTTTACTCGTAATTTTTACATTTTTGTTTTTGAAACATATTATTTTTTTTTCCTTTTTTATCTCTATTTAAAAGATTAGTTGAAAATACGACAGTGCGTGCTGATCTTTTCATTTCATTATTCTATTTTATATTTTCATTTTGTCTTTTTATTTTATTATATAAATTCCAAAATTTATCTTAATCCAACCGCTCTTTTCATCCTCATTATTTTCCGTCGTCTTTAAGATCGTTGCATTTAAAGTTTACATTATAGGTATTTACTCTGTTCACAATATGTAGCCATGTGATGTGGTCTAACTCTATAATAATATGCACAACAACCAATGAAATTATTTACGGTAATTGTAAAAAAAACCTTTAATTATTAACATGCTAAATAGTAAATTGAAATACATAGGCAAAAAAATATTACAAATGATTATGCTTTTTTTGGTTTTTACTTATATGTTTGTTAATAATAGTTATTTACAAAATAAGATTAAAATTAACTTTTGATATTTGTGCTTACTTTATTATTTCAAATACACACAATAAATATAAACAACGGTGATTGTTACATTGCAATTTTATTGTCGTTTAATATTTTTTTAGACTTTATTATTTTCATATTCTCACCCTTGAATTATTCAATATTACGTTTAAGTTAATATCGAATAAGCTTCGCCTTGAAAAGATTAATGTGTTCAACGTGACCGCACACATATTGATGTAAGGGAGTAAACTCAGTGGACTACGAAGAACGAAGTACGAAGCCTAAACGGAAGAAATGTTATAAATATAATACGTTTCATGCAATGAAGTTTAATTCCGAGTAATATAAAGGAACTAACTAAGAAAATAAAAGAGAAATAAACCTAATATCGTGGACAATCTAAATCTAGGAAAAAATAATATCACAATCCTTAAAGACAGAACGGGTTCCGGAAAGTCTAATGTCCTTATATTTTCTTGTATTTGTTTTAGAAAGTCATAGTATGGTATGCACCATAAAAATACTTAATTATACCAATGGCTAATTAATTTACAAACAAGCATGGTTTTAAGAACTAGGTTTACATTTTTTTTTTGTAATGTTAATTAAACATTAACTTAGGAAAATTAAATTTGATATTCCGGCTGGCTTCAACATTTACGAGGAATATTGCGATCGTAACAAGCGGCTCTTGTTACTTTACTAATTACCCGCTTTGATGTTTACAAATAAATGGTTAGCATTTAATAATAACCTATTTAATATCTATTCAATCAAAATAAAATAATACGCAACTTGACAGACGGCTACAGGCACTTTAAAATTAATAATTTCATCAACATATGATGACAATTTATGAATTAAAAATAAATGACACTATTTAATAGTGTCACTTATTTTTAATTCATAAATACACACATACACACACACATACACACATAATTTAGCCAGCTGTCGTAGATTGATAGCCTTAACGTAAACAATGACATGCTCGAGCGGGTTTATCGAGCAAGTACTATCGGGGAAAGTGGCGGTATTTCTTAAAAGCGACAGTCATTTGAACGTTTCCTAAGCATAGAGACGACGATGTGAGAATAATAGCCAATAGGAGCCAACTTTCAAATGTGTCTGTACGGAATGGCGGATTAATACTTATTGGTTTTTACTGTTATGTCATCGTTTGCGCAATTCACTGTTACATAACACAGTCAAGGACCCTGACTGTACGTGATGGTACCACAATTAAACTATAGAAATATTTAAAAAAAATCTAGATGACTTGCCACATCGATGCCTCGTTTTCCGCTTGCAAGTTCCTGGTCAATTTGTCCTCAATATATCAAACAGAACCAGAACTCTAAAGGGTCAGTGTCTACACTTTAGTAATAGAAAAACTGGCAACCGGGAAATTCAAAAACTATTTCGGAACTAAATCGAACAAACGTTATAACACATTTTATCGAATCCAAAATTAATATTCATATGAGTTACCAAAATGATGCTATTAAAGCGCATAGAGTTATTAATGGAAATAGGATTTTATGCTTCGAATATTATTTTTGTAATCAAATAAATTGAATACAAATATTGTTATCATTCAAAACAGAACTGCAATATAATTTATATGATTAAATCTTAGTTATATTCCAATCACGTCTGTTAAATTAATTACTCAAAGTTCGAATGCAATGTCCATCAAAATAATTAGGTTAATAGAACATGAATTTACTTTATATATTTAGGTTTAAATATAGGAGGAGAGTGTTCAGAAGTGCGATTTTTTAATATCGTATAAAAGATCGTTCTTATTTTATACTATATTATGTTAGAAACAATTCCTTAGGCTGATGTGTTTTGTTACAATAATCATCGTGCAATTTTGTAATTTTCATGTTTATTTAATTATTTATTTATTTATTTAAGCACAACCACAACATATATATAACACACATACAACTTATCAAATGAATAGTATTAGATCTTATACATATGTAAATATTGGTGTACATAACATTTACAGAGGTATTTATTTAGGTAATAGTTTAAGGTTTCGGAAATTATTATAAAATAGTAGATTTTTTTTTTATCTTTGTAATTATTCTATAGATTATGCATACTGAAATAAGTTTTAATAATTTTTTTGAAAGAGTTAAAGTTCGTGCCAAAGAGATCTATATTATTTGTAGTTTGTTTTTCAAGTAATCTGTTATATCCAGAACATATCCTGTTTAGTGGCGAGTGCTGGCCGAGATTTGTCCTACACCTGGGGACGTGAAAGAGCTTGTTAGTGCCGCGTGCGTTTTGTCTAGGCACCGAAAAGAACACATTCTCAAGCAGCTGTTGGCAATGAAGTGAACCATTTAGAAGCTTATATAGAAAGCATGTATCTAATACCTCTCTTCTTGATTTAAGTGACATCATATTAAAGTGTTTTAACCTTTGAGTGTATGGACTACGATGTGAAAATCCTCTTGCATGGAATGCTAAATGACGTGTGAAGCTTCGTTGGATACCCTCAACTTGTTGCGACTGCACCGCGTACAACGGATTCCAAACAACACTCGCATATTCGAGTTGGCTACGCACGAAAGCATTATATAGCATCTGTTTTGTTTGTATAAGTTTGAAGTCTTGGGTGTTCCGTCTTAGAAAGCCTAAAGTCTTAGCAGCCTTGGCAACTATATTATTCACGTGCGTCGTAAACTTTAATTTAGAGTCTATTGTAACACCAAGGTCTTGTACTACTTCTAACTCGGATATAATCGCGCCGCCCAACTCATACTTTGTGACAAGCGGCTTCTTCTTCTTGCTAAATTTAATATGGTAACACTTTTTTACGTTGAGAGTCATAGAATTTTTAAAACACCACTCTTCTATTGCATTTAAATCCTCTTGTATGAGATTTGCATCAGCAGGGGATTTGACAATCTTGTATAACTTTAAATCGTCTGCGAACATAGATTTCTTGCAGTTTTTAATGCAGTAGGTCAGGTATGTCATTTATGAAAACCAAGAAGAGCAGGGGGCCAAGGTGAGAACCCTGAGGAACGCCGCTGTCAGCATAGAACACGTCTGATTCATACCCATTCACATATACATATTGTTATCTTTTGTTTAAATACGACTTTCCAGTCTAGTAAGGCCCCACCCAAACCGAATGCTTCAAGCTTGTCAACCAGCAGGGAATGGTTAACTTTGTCAAAAGCACTGCTGAAGTCCGTATAAATTGCATCGACTTCCACGCCTTTATCAACATCATGCGATATCTCTGATACAAAATGAACAAGATTTGTGTGAGTGGAACGACCTAATCTGAAACCATGCATGTTTTCATGTAATGTGCAATTTTGTAATTTTTACTAACATCATACGGAATTAAGTAAAGCGATAGCTGTAGGTCTGAATAAATTAAGTACACGATTAAGTTCAAGTTATGTAAGCAAGCTTTGTATGCAGCTACGAGCTACGTACAAAAGAGTTTTTAATCTTGACGCCGATCAATTTAATTCACTTTCAGTATAGAAGCTAAAACTTAATTAGCCTTCAGTAATTATTAATTTAAATGGACATGAAGTACTAAAAAAATTCTATTAAAAATATTAAATTCGAATTTGTAGAATAAATTTAATCTGTTAAAAATGGTGTTTTTAAAATCAATCAACATAACTAAGAGTAGCTTATTACAGTAAACACGAAACTGTTACGAATCTGGCGATAAGATAAATGAAATTCATGTAGTAATAATTTACCTGTAATTGGTGGATTCGTGGTAATGCCAGTAAAGTGGTAACCGTCACAGTGACCACAACCAACATGAAGTGTATAGCATGTAAGTATTTTCTGTTTAATATTTTTATACTAATAAATTTTGTTCCATACAATATAATATATTTTAATAAATAAATTTAAATGCAACTCTTTATAAGCTTTCGACTTAACATTATGAAAATTAAAAGATTTTTTTATATTACAAGGTGGCAAACCAGCGAGCGGCCACCTGAAATCGCTGATATAGCGAAGTGACCGTTGCCCATAGACATACCAATTGCATATGCCTACCTTTAATCGACGGAGGAGAGGATGCACAGAAAGAAAATATATTCCCTTTCCATGCATCCTCTCATCCGAAAAGTCCACTTCCACTTCCCATCCTTTCCTTATAATAAAAAAGGTGCGAAGGGAAAGAGAACTAAAATAGGCCTCCGGTACGCACTCATCAGACGAAACGCGGAATAGCTTCCACTTTACGCCAGTCTTCTGTGTGGTTGTGGTATTTCACCGGGCAAGCCGGGCCAATTCGTGCGAAGATGTTAAAGCGGGCTCTACCACTGTTAAAACTATTACAATACATTTACATTATTATATTGTATATACAAAAATAAGTGGGACGAAATTTTAAAAAAATTAATGATTATTCGAAAAATATGTGGAGATTACTAAATTTTTAAATATTTTTTCGAACATGTTCTAAGATTTCATCACATTGTTGATCCACTGATAAAAGAGGTTAAGATAAAACCTAAAATATAAAAGTAATCAAAGCAAGAATAAAAGTAAACATATTTCAATAAGAATTACTTAACTCTATATTAATTTTTAAGTGACTAATTAATCTACCAAAATAATACTATAAACTATATACTAAAACTAAACCAAACTAAATAATATAAAAAATCGACTCAAATCATTGCGGTCGCACAAATTAAATTAGCAAGCAAGAATTAAAGTTTTTCCAGATGTTAAAATCCCTAATTTTAGCCAACCGCTGTGAGTTATATTAAGGTATATTATTATGTAAGAAAGTGGATTTAAATATATATTGATAGATATGTATGGAAGAGTACATACTGTAGACAGTCTGTAGGGAAAATCACAGGTTGATGATATTTTATTACGTAAAGATAGCATTGTGAAATATTGATTAAATTTTATGCAGTATTATTTCATTCCTTCTGATTTTCTTGAGTGGTTTCAGTGACATTGTTAGCCATCGTGGCAATGGGTCGTTGCAGTAACGATGCTGCACTTTTATTGGAGGGAAATCTAAGATTAACAACAAAATTTTTCTCAGTAAGGAATTTCATTTTATGACTTTATATTCAAAAATTCACACATTTTTATACACTGTAAGTACTAAATTTCAGGAAGTTGCAAAAAATAACAACAATGATAGTTTTGTGATGTCGCCGTTTTCGGTCCTTACGCCACTAGCGCAACTCGTTTTGGGCTCAGGAGGAGGCACCCACAATGAAATTCTTACGGCAATCGGCATGCCAAATGATCAGTCGGTAAGAATCTTACTTCTTAATAATATCTTTTTAATATCATAAATGCAAATGTTTCGACAGATGAGTGGGTTGTATGGATAATTTTAGATGGTATCTCCAGTAACGTCTAAACGGATCTCGATGGAACTTGGGATGGATGTTGAACATAGTTTTTTTTAATTCCGCGCGGACAGCTAGTAAAATTATAAATGCGATGGATCTCTCTGATATGTGGCATAGATGTAGTCTTGAAGTACACATAGGCTACTAAATTTTTTTTAACTTCTCGCGAAAGGAATCGCGGGCGACTGCTAGTATTATGATTATTAAACAATTATAGAATTTTAACTATTATAGCATATGACTTGCATGCGTGAAGTGTTCCTTTATCATGAGACAAAACGTCAAGATACAAAAAAAATGACAAAAAAGACCCTCCTATTGCCGCAAAAGAAAACTATATCTTTAAGGACTTCATTTTTTAACATTTAAACTTACAGACAATATCTGCTTTTACTGAATTGACGACTAGACTTGGGTCCTTAGAAGGGACTGTGTTAAGACTAGTTAACAGAATTTACGTCAGTAAAAAATTCAATCTTAATAAACATTATGCAGCTATGACAGATCAGACCCTCAATTCGGAGATAAAAAGCGCAGACTTTTCTCAAGCGGACAAAACAGCAACAGAAATAAATAAATGGGTGAGTAAATTAAATAAGTATATTTGCAACGGGTGATATATTGTTTCTTAGTTTAATTTTAACTATTTTTTTTTGTTTTAGGTTGAAGTTCAGACAAACAATCGCATCAAAAATTTAATCGATCCTAAAGATTTAAGTAAAGTTGTTGTACTACTTGTTAATTCTATTTACTTCCAGGTTCGATTTTTCATTTAAGTATTAATACTTAATCCTTTAGTTAGATATATATTTTTTGTTTTTTTTTTAATTAACAGAGTACCTGGCAAAATCAGTTCTCTATAGATTCAACAACGAGCCGTGATTTCCATGTAACAAAAAACATAACGGTAAAAGTACCGATGATGCGTCAAACTGCAACATTCAATTTCGTTAGAAGTGACGAGCTTAAATCAACAGTGAGTTAAATTAATATATTTCTTGATTTTAAAATTAAAAATATGTAATTAAAACCATTTCTAACATTACAACAATATCCATTTAGCCCTAGTAAAAAATACGATTTTATATACATACTGGCTGTTGCTCGTGACTTCATGCGCGCGGTTTTAAAAAAATATACAGCGGCCGAATTTCAGACCTTCTGCATATGCATATAAAATATCATAAAAATCGGTCAAACAGTTTCAGAGGAGTATGGCAACTAACACTGTGACAGGAGTATTTTATATATAAGGAGACATGGTAGCGTCAAAATCAGCTCCATATTGTTTAAAATTACTGCTATTTTCAGATAATTGAACTACCTTATGTAGGCAATAATTCTGCACTTTATATAATCCTCCCAAATGATGTAGATGGAATTACTCAGCTTCAGAATGCATTAAACGATTATTCAATCTTGGAAAAAGCTTTACAAAATATGCAGACAGATCTTATAGATGTGCAAATACCGAGATTTACTATTGAAACCAAAATAAACTTGAAAAGTGTCCTACGTAATGTGAGTACTTTCGTTTTAGAAAAAAATTATAACTTTATTACTATAAAATATTATTATCCTTGTAATGCTATGTTTTAAAATGTAAAATTCGTTTGTAGTTGGGAGTTGAGAAAGTTTTTGATCCTATTGAATCTGACCTGTCTAAAATAGTAGATGAACAAAGCGAACAATTATACGTTGGTCAAGCAACTCAAAAGGCTTTTGTTGATGTAAATGAAAAAGGCACCGCAGCAGGAGCTGCGAATGGTAAGTGTTATCGGTCGTAGGTTTAGGTTTTAGACCCGTCGGGGGTCCTTCTTTAGGGTTTCGAGTTGCGCCAGGCCCAAACGCCTGCTGGACTACTGCGAATGTAGCCTGTTGATCAAATCACCCTAAAGTAGGGCCCCCGACGTGTCTGAAACTAGTTGGTACCTACATACACCGAAGTATAAGTGAGTGAAGCCGTGATTTTTAATTAATTTTGTATAACGAATTTTTTTTTAAATAAAATAACACTATTTTCAAATAATATAAATATAAAAAATAGGAGCGTCATTGGCTCAGTGGTTAAGCACTTGCAATCTGCAATTCCTGGGTTCAAATCCCGCCATGTACCAATGTGTTTTTTATTTACGATTTACATATGTACATTTCATACGGTGTTCTTACGGTGAAGGAAAACATCGTGATGCAACCTGTACGTATCTGAGAAGAAATTCAAAGATATGTGTGAAGTCAACCAACCCGCACTTGGCCAGCGTGGTTGACTATGGCCTAATCACCCTTAACTTGGGGTAGGCTCCGAGTCCCTCGGTGGGAACGTTTAGTGAGCTGATGATGATGATGATGATGATTTTCAAATAAGTCTGATTTTACCTTTGCCATCGTCATATGCAATGGGTTGGTGATTTGAAATGTTCAAAGAAAGGCGCCTATGGTTATGCGATGGCCGGGACTAAAGATTGAGTCGATTAGTCATCATATTTTTTTCATTTTATTTTGAATACACATCATTTTTTCTAGAATTAAAGATACAGATGTCAGCTCCTCTTATTATGAACTACTTCGTTGCGGACAGACCATTTGTTTTCGACTTAAGGATTCATAATATTCCAATATTTAGAGGGATTTATACTGCTTCATAATTTGTTTGGTAATTTTTTTTAATTCTCTTTTATAACTGTTTATTTATAATATTGTTTATGATAAATTAAATGTTATTAATAGTAATTTATTTTTACAGGTCACAGTACGTCATTTCATTAACATTATTTACCACGTAAGAGACAACAATCAAAATTAACGTAACAAAATATTAATCAAAATAACACTGTCTCTTAATTTTGTGTAATTGGTGATATAAGAAATAAATGAAATAAATATTGGCATTATTGTATCATGTTTTCTTTTTCATTTCAACAGTGTCTAGACTTTTTGTGTTCCAATTTGAGAAAGTTTTACATAAGCACATTCCTGAGTAAGGAGTAAATTAATAAAACTACGCACTAAGTATAATTATTGCAATGGAAATTCATTTATTGCCAGTGAAATAATTGATTTTAATGACAAAGTTTAAATTTAAAATATCAAAGTGATCATTTTTTGTATAAGTAAAATCGAAACCAACATGAATGACGAATTTACAGCGAAGTTATTAAAAATATTTCCAACTGTAATTTCACGGAGTGAGAGAGAACACTGCACGTCAAATAACCTTTGTAAATCTATGAAATACTGCGATAAAAATAATAAACATTATTTCATGTCAAGGTATGATTTGATGTTTAGTATTTCATCATCAGCGCACTGTATGTCGCCACCGAAGGTCTCAGAGCCTACTCTAAGTTAGGGGTGATTAGTCCATAGTCAACCACGGACTGGTTGACTTTACACATATCTTTGAATTTCTTCTCAGATATGTGCAGGTTCCTTTATCGTAAGAACGTCGGATAAATGGACATATGCAAAAGCGGAAATCGAAAAAACACATTGGTACATGGCGGGATTCGAACCCAGGACCTGTAGATTGCAAGTCAAATGCTTGACTCCTGAACCACCGTTGCTTTATATTTAGTATACAGTGGAAGAAATTTGATTCGAATTTCACCGAATATGGTATAAATTTGAGGTTCTCTTGATTCTGGTCACACACGCGATGCAATCAAAAAGTAAAGTTCTTTACGCTGTCATATTGCAGAGTGCTGTTTTATATTATGCTACATGTCCCTTTGGCCAGCAAAAGGAATTTTTTAAAAGCCAAAAAGCTAGTGATGATTTTTGGAATACGCGTCCCCGGAACAAAACTGAATTGATAGTGTAAATTATAAACCAATAATATTCAGGTTTTTGTGAAAATAAAGATAAAAAGGAGTTTCATCAGCGTGAAAGTAACCGGGATAAGTAGTACTTAACTCTAGTGATTATTGTGGTACTTTTACTAACTACTGATGTCCTTTTATTTTTTTTCTTTAGCAATTCACCGAATAGTGCAAATATATCGACGTATTGATAGTTTTAAACGGTCGGAGTACGCAAACTTCAAACTTTAGTCCGTGTATGGTGAGCATCAATTAAAGACGTCATTCCTGTATGCGGACTCTAAGTTCTTTGATATGGGGTAATACGCACATCATAAAGAAAAGTTAACTACCAGAATTTTTAATGTAACCGTCGATGATATGTCGAGTTTCAACATCCCTAAACGTTAAATTTTTCAAGCGCTATCGTCACTTGTTTCAGAAGTGTTTTCAGTGCTATTTTAACAAAAGCTCCATTTTGAAGGCTGAAGGCACAAATACTGCGTGCATCGCTGTCTCACGTCGAGTGCGCTCTAAATGAGACTACGTACTTTTACTGAGTGCGTCTCATTGTTAAGCATGTCTCTCGCGCTTAGAAATTCTTGATACACTCGTACGTTCGTTATCATTCGGGAAATTTATGTGTACTTTGATATGAAGCTTAAATTCCCTATGTCTTGTATTTATCAATAATGAGATAACGAGATACTAATGCATTTTTCGAAGGAGAATAACGCCCTTACTAGTACATAATTTATTTATTGTGATCTTTTTTGTATCACTATCATCCTAGTCTTGGTTATTAATTGTTAGATATCATGACGTTTGTGATATCCTAACGTCAATCTCAATCTGCTCACGTTATAAATAATATTTTTGTACCTTTTATTACTATAAAATATTGATACTGAACTTGACGACTTTGCGATCAACTTAGTAAGTAACAAAACTTTTGTTACTTTGTACAATAGAATTTTCATTACTTTATTACTTTTGTCAATAATAACTCGGAGCCGTAATTCTTAGGAGCGGTTCAGACATAATGGATCACATTAGTTGATAACATTTTCCTTTCATGTTGCCAGACACACGCAAGTGGAGTCTCCATAATTTGCCTTTTTAATTTGACAAGAAGTGTAATTGAAAGATTGTCGATCTCAAAACTTATTCCAAGTTTTATAAAAGTATATTATATTTTTTTTTAGCTGACTTCATAAAGAAGGAGGTTATCAATTCGTCTGTATGTTATTTTTTTATGCGTGTTACCTCGTAACTCCGTCCCTGGTGCTCCGACTTTGAAATATTTTTTTTTAATAAAAATATATAAAAATATAATAATATTGAAATGTAATTTTGATTATAATGCACAAACAACACTCATGATTTTTTTTATAAATATAACTTTTAAATATTTACATGTAAAGTTATAAAAAAGTTTTTTTTTAATTGGGAAATACAGAACATTTGTCTTATTTGTTTTATCTCCTTTGTTTCCGAAAACCAACATTTTAATTTTCTTTCGTAATCCGCCTCACTGAAAATGGAGGCGTCGTTTTTAAGGTGAATCATTTGTTTAAAAGTTTGAAGTGGATTAAATTTCCTTCGCCGAGTGCCCGTTTCAGTCAGTTCATTAGGTTAAATTGGTAAGCTGAATAACAATGTTCATGAATTTTCAATTACAATCAAAGAGTTATTACTGTATATCTATTTGTGAATATGACTAATAGAAAATAATATTATTAAATTTCATATTTCGTATTGTTTTGCTTATTTTCTCTACTTATATTTATATACTTTATACATACTGTTAGGAACAAAATGTGGCAGTGTATTGACGCAACACTAGCCTTACTAAAATGTCGACCTTTATGTCCCGTCACTATTCATTCTGACACTGGACTTCATAACGAAAGCACGTCATTCGCGTTAAAGGATTCTTACTAATAATTTCTTAAAATACATAAAGACACGTTGTTAGTTTCACAGTGTTTAATGGAATACAATTTATAATTTTGTGACTTTTACTACTAATTACTTACTAAGTCCAAAAGAAGATATAACTAATAATTTAGGCAGTACATAAAATAAATCAGATAACTAATAATGAACGATGTAAGCTTTTAGTTTTACAATATAATCGACAAAGATCTTGATCGATTGCTTAGTTACTACAGTGGGGTCGGGCGTCGTAGTCTTTTCACCGTCTACAAGTTGCGTAACTTAATAGATAAAAGTTAGGAGCTCAACTTTACGGCACTATAAGGCATTGCCTTCGAACGTTGAAGTGTTTCAATTTAATTAGTCTTCAATTTACGGCAATTTTCAAAGGGTAAGTTCAAACAAAACTGTATAGTAAATTGTTAATAACGTAATGAACACTTTGTACTTTGTAATAAAGCTCCGTTGACATGAATGAAGCTAATTGAAGCCCGTTTGAGCAGAGTCTATGACACGCTAAGTGAATATTGTAATTTTTGTGAGCTTAATGCTTGATCTTTGAGCTTTTGTCTTTTTGCATTTCGTCGTTCGGTTTTTTTTAAATAAGTTACTGATAAATACATTATTAGATTACGATTATGCCAACGTTATTGTAAAATTTATTTAAACGGGAACAGGTAATTAACAATTTTAAATATTTTGTTTGGGCTATTTGTTGGGATTTTTATACACAATATTTTTAAAATATGTATTATTTTGAAAGTGATACATAGGGTTTTTTATTTTCGCCCTTAATATAAAAAGTGTATTATTCGTTAAGCGTAAATAACAACAAAAAGTTTATACGTAGCGTTGTAAATAAAGTTGTTAAATTGACAACAAGCGATGCTTCTACTTTTTGTTTTTTATTTAAAGGTATATTGTCGAGACAAAGTTTTAATACGCAAAGTTTAAATACGTATTAAAAACGCTTTTACAAAATTGTATTACGCTATAAATAACGGTTTAACTGGGCCATGGTCAATACATTGACTACCCAAGGTAAAAACTGTACGATTATTAAAGGGGTGAACCTCTATAATCTCAAGCTTTTTTTTTAATAGGAGATAAATTCTAGAAATATTACAGAAAACAGACTAAAGACATTATTCTACGGCTAGCATAGACTTTCTTAAACCAAATTTGAATTGGATTAAGACAATCTTAGACTTATTATATTACTAAAACTATATATGTAAATGCAAAAGATTGGATATGGATACATGTTTTTTCGAATCGCAATGAAATTTGACACAGATGTAGAATATTGTCTGGAATAATAAATAGGCTATTTACGAACTTTTTTTTTTATACCGCGCGGACAGAGTCGCGATCATCAGCAGGTAACAGTAAAAATAGCATTATAAAATTAAATTTTTATGTTTTTTTATGATGATGAATATTAATAAATATTTATGATATTAAATTTACAAAAAGTGGTTTAATTAAATAAGGAAATTTTTTGTTCACGTGAAAATTTAACGACGAAGGGTTTGCTGTCGACATATGGATATAATTAATGCGTTAATTAATCTGGTCCTACAAGTGTTGCCATACTTGATATCTATTTAATTTGTCATTAGCAATGTATTTGAAATAGACATATTATAGCTGTGTTTTGTTACATTAATGTTCGAAATATTTAACAATTTCCAGTTAGTTCTTGTACAATATGGTTCTTTGTGTTATTAGAATCGTTTTACTGGGAACGCCAAATTATTAACACTAAATACAATTTTGAGAAAAGCTACCTTTTGACCCCACGGATCTTCGAAGCGCCCTTAAGCCCGAATACTCTATGCGCATTAATGTACCAACTAAGCCGATGCTCTTGGGGATCGGAGCTTATTATTTCTTTATAATTATTACCTTATGTACTCGGATAAACAACTTCCCAGCGAGATACTTTTCTTTTCTTCTTTAATAACGTTTGTCAAATCAATAATTAAGAAAGTTTGTCTGTTATTTCATTTATAATGTATGCATTTACTTATTGAAATAAATTTCTCCCAGCAGTTTAAATTTAATAGTCTTTGACATCGTTCCATTCTACAGTTCACCTGAACGGCCTTACTTAATGATCTCATAAAAAACGAACCCCGAGCCCAAGATTTAATTCCATTTCCAATTTTAAATATACGTCTAAGCTTAAAGGCAACTCCTAAGAGATAAATGAGATTAAAAGTGAGAATAAAAATTAATTGCATGTGAAGATATTTCCTTATCTCTTGATGATTTCACAGAAGTCCAGGGTTTAGGAATGGTTTTTACAACGCAGTATTCAAAAATCATGTTATGTTACGCATAATATACTCTAGGATCTGATTTTAAATTTCGCATATACTGAAAATGCTTTGCTTTGCAAAAAGACGTGTTCAAAAACAATAAATTTTGTTGTGAAGCTGATTGTAAATAGGAAGAACATTTTACACTGTGTGTCGATAAAGCTTTGGAGCCTCTGTTCTTGAAAATTTAAGCTTGCCCCTGCTGTGAATATATAATTCAAGAGCTGGATTGCCTAACTCGAACAGGGTGTACATTATCAATACAAATAGCCATCGATTTACATACTATAGTTTTTATTGCAGTGTTTTAAAATCAAACAAAAAACTGTCAAACGAACTGTTACATCAAATATCAGAGTCCACATAACGCTTTTAGTTAGGCTAAAAGCGATCAGTGTGGGTAAAAAAAAATGTAACATCTCTTTAATTTATCCGTATTTTTGATTTGAAAACTGACGACATGTAATTGCGTACTTAAATATATGTACATGTAAAGTAACACATTTTCTTATTAATATTCACAATACATTATGTTAATAACATGTAGTGATTTAAGAAGTAAAGAAATTAAATAGATTTGGCATTTTTAAACGTACGAAAAATATAATTCATTGTGACATTACGCACTTAACGATTGCCCTAATCTTACTTTATCTAACTTTACAAAGTTCTCGAAAACGTGAAAGAAGGAAAACTAATTGTCTAATTTGTTCCAAACTTCATAATAGGTGTCATTATTTAAATGTTAAAACGTGGAAAAAGGGACAATTTTTGGGTAAATACTAATTGGAACGGATTAGAATTTTACAATAAGTACTGAGGACCTATACGAAAAACAGGAAAGTCTTCGTAACGTCATCGACCAAATCAAGTTTACAGCGTCCCTATTGGAAGTAAACTATCACAATTTTCGTTTAAATTTTGACAAATTATTTTCGAATACAATCTCGTAAATTTTCGTGCTAGCCGCCCTGGTCTATGTAAATGTGGTGTACAGAGCGCGAATGAACTGTTTTGAATGTGCTAACTTTTTTATTTGGTAAATACCAAACTGATATATAAACACGGCTTAACACTCACGTATATACGTCCGGTGGCGGCACCGACTAGTTTCGAGCCCATCGGGGGCCCTTCATCAGGATGAGTGGTACTGGTATACACGAAAGTTTGAATAATTAGGTAAATACCGGCAAAGTTTAAACGTTTCTTTTTTGTTACTGTCATTGTTTAAATAAATAAACTAACATTTAATCCTTTCAATATTACAACACAATTAACAAAACATCACAAAATAATTATAAAGAAATAACACATAAAAATATAGGGTCCTTCAAGAAGCGAGCTTATCACCATCTCAAAGGCCGGCATCGCATCTGCGGTTCCTCTGGTATTGCTGATGTCCATGGGCGTCGTTTAACACCTCGGTGTTCCCGCTACTCGTTTGCCCCCTTCTGTTATAAAAAAAAAACAATTAATAAGAAGAAGGAAATATTTACAAAGAGTGTTGCAATGCTGATCTGATAAGGTTTCACTCAGCTTTGGTGTGGGGACGCCATTATACCGGTAACTAGCTGTTGTCCGCGGCTTTACCTACGCTATTTATGATTACGTATTCTATATTAATATCACATATATACACAAAATAAAAGAATATCAATTGGTAAACGAAACTAAATGTTCCCAAAATATGTTATTCTGCAAGTTTGAGAAACAAAGCAATTTAGATAAGTTTGGAAGACTAGCAACTTGTAAAAGTTTATTCTATCATGACATAGCGTCTTTGAGAACTTCTCCGATATAATCTAGTCTGAAAACTTAGAAATTAAATTGGTTCTATGAAACTTGAATAACTTTTTAAATATTTTATTAAGGTTCCATTTAGTCACTTAAATATAGTACGAATATATTTTATCAATGTTATGAGGAATTAATTTTGAGTTTTAAAACGCATTATTATAGTCGCTTGATAATTTATTTTGTTAAATATTAATTTTACACTATACAGACTTACGGAAAGCCTTGATTCTTGGAAAGTCTTTTGGTACTTTGAAATAAAAAAAAATATATCCGAAAATAGCTAGAAGGGTACTGTGTTTTTATCAGATAATCTTTGTCGGGTAGGCTTTAGTGATAAGAAAGGTTTTTTTTTAAATAAAAATGAATAATTCTTATTTTTTGGAGTATATATGTATTTAATTGTAAGTTGTAATTCATCTTTACATGAAAACTGGTTTAAATTTATAGTGTGTATGTAAGGAAACAACCGCACCAACAGGTGTTTCGGGTGTTCGGCGTTCGATATGTATTATTCATGGAGCGCTAACGAGTTGGCTTTGTCAATCGCAAATATGAACTGAGGCAAGTTCCTGAGATCTCCTCCCCGATATAAATTGAAAATATCTTTGTAACTTTGTAACAAGCGTAACGTAATATCGAAATGAAATATTACATTTTGTTTATTTTTCTTTGTATCATTAATAAGAAAAAAAAATCATGTTTAAATTATTTCCTTTGTGATAATATATTGTTAGGTAAACTGGCTGTCACCTGCAACTCCGTCCGCGCGCAATAAAATAACCTATGTTCCACATCTGTGCCAAATTTAAGCAAGAACAATGCAGATTCTCTGAAGATACCTTTAAACAAACATGCATCCATCCAAACATTAGCATTTTTATTAGTAAGATTATTGAGTTACGATTAATTGAAATATAAAAGCGACTGATGATTTTCTTACAAAGTTAACAAATATTCAAATGTCATTAATCAATAAAATATCTTTAATGCTATTATAATCAAGTTTTCGAGTTTTCGATTAAATAAATCCCAAAAATATGTCACAAGTGAGCTATCGCTTTTCTTGGCGAGTGATTTATTGTTTATAAAATTGTAAAGAAATCCGCGTGGGCCTCGTTATTTCGAGCGTCAGATCATACAAATATTTCTTGGTAAGATAATATTTCAAATTATATTATTCTAACTATATACTATATATCTAAATATATACTACTCTAAGGTTCTTTGTACAAAAGGCTTTGGTTCTCTCGAACCCCAGTGATTTTAGTCGCTAAGCGACTTACGAAACGTAATGTCCTAGAGGTTAGTGCACAGCTTGAGTCGCCGACATTTCTATCTGTCATCGTGTACGAATAATAGAGTCGGGGACTTATAAAAGGACTGTTTGGTAGTTTATTAGAAATAGATATCTTTATTAATTTTCTTTATGAATAAAAATTAATAATTGCCACAACGAACAATTTCACTTAATAAAGTTGAAATATTCATGTGATTCAGCACGGGAAATATTGGGCGACGAAATTTGCTTGAATTTAAATCGTCAGGTGGATACTTCGCGGTGCTTCGTTTATTAGTAGAACATTATTCATGAAAGTGCTCTCTCCCTAACGAGTCGGTTTGCAAACGAACGAATCTAGATAATAAACTAGTACATATTTAAATGTTACGATTAATCAAGCTCGAAAAGGAGACCATATTCAGTCATTTTAGGCAAATTTATCGTTAAGATGATTGATTTACTTAAGTCTGTAAAGAATAAATTTTCCTTATCCTTTTATGTATTTACGATGAAGTAGACAATATCATCAATTAATAGTAAGGAATACTGACTCAAAATCAATTTAAGAATTTAATTAATGAAACATGAATAAAATAGAACAAAAAATAATATATAATTGTTTACAAATTTCTTGAGAGTCTAGTAAACTCAAGGTCAGTTTTTGTTATCATAAAAATTAAATGACGTTTGACGTTCAACTACAGATACACACAATTTATTTATTAACAAAATACTAAGAAAAGATAGCTATATAAAATAGATTACACTGAGAACAACGAAGAGGAATCTTGCAGCTTCATTTCTTTGCCTCGTGTACTATTTCAAATTTCAAACTGATTATGAAGTCTATAGAAGTAGCGGTACTGCCGTTGCCTCTATTTCTACAAAATCCACTCATGCCTCGCACGTAGCTCGACAATCTCTATGATATATGTCACGTTCGCACCGATACAAAGGTGTTACATTCGCATTATATCCACTGTGCATTTTGCTATAAGATTTCAAATATATAGGTATTAACTAAAACTAGCATGTATTGTTATACTACGTAAAGTAAATTAGCCGACGTCTACGACTCTGGCTGCAAAGAATGATTAATACGTAGCCTATGTGTTCTTCCACGGCTGGTCGACACGGCCGTTGAAGCGTACTAGGACAAGCACGACCTTCAGTAATGAAGAGTACGAAGAAGAAGAATGTTCTTCCAGACTGTGTTCTACATATGTGGCAAGTTTCATCAAGATCCTTACACCTTACATCATACTTACCATCTAACAAACATCCATATAAAACTAAACATTTGCATTTATAATATTAGCAAAATTAATTATATCAAAGTACAGTCCAAAAACATACTTAATGCGAAAATTACAAACAAATAGCATAAAAATTCTCTGTCATTCACAACATTCTATAGTTTCTATAATTTATTGTATGAATTAAAAATTGATTTTAAAAAATTATACAAGTTGTATTTCATATTTTAATTCGATATATTTTGCGATATTTATTTACTTAAGACATCATAGTATGTGTAAGTTCCGAGCTAACATTGCATTAAGTCAATTTAAATTGATTGAAATTCTTTAGAGCCAGAATGCAATGGATGTAAAAGAATTTTTATTTAAGACTCTATTCTAACTTTTTAATTAACATATTACATGAGTACTGAGGAAAAATTATATACTTGTTATTAATTTTAATCTGTTTAAATGACTTTTTAAATTAGAAATTTCTTTTATATTTTTTTAAATATATTTTATATGAACTAGAATAAGCTCTACCTGCGTGCACATAGGATGGCCCAGTTTGCCGTCCTAGGCATTGCTGGATGGAAGAGACGGATAAAGATCTTCTTGAGGTACATGTTTGTGACTGGGTTGGGACGACGCGGGATATAGTGGAGACTTTGTGGGAGGCCAAGGTCAACTTCGAGTCCCTGCGTCACGTCAATTAGTTTATCGAACCGGCAATAACAGGTCCTGAGACATACAGAGTCAAATCCAAGATCACCTCTCAAAAAATAAAGTTAAAAACATTTAATTCATTCTTAGTTTACCTGATTACAAAAAACTTTTGTCAAAAACTAAATCAGATCTTTTGATGCATAGAAAACATTGTAATACTAATAAAACAAATCAATTATATTGAGTACTAAGTTGTTAGCTCTTTAAACGAAATAGTCGCGCAAAAATGTTGAGAGACAGAGTTTCAGACGGCGCTTATTTATTACTTTGATAGCGGCGCTCCTGCGCGGGGAATATTGTAATCACTGATGATTTACGATCGCCACGAGACGATTCCGTGATTCCAGACATTCCCCCGCCCTATTCGTTTGGCTTTTGTTGAGATTTTCACTTTTTAGTTACTTCTTTTCATTAAGCAGTAAAATTATTCTTCTCTTTAGTTCAGAGACGATGATAACAATTTGGTACTTTACAATATTTTTTTTTTGTTTAATTCATTCTTAATTATTTTGGGTTACGGAATAAGGTTTTAATCCACGTTTATATTAGTAGTAGTCGTCTTTTTATATGAACCATGTCTTAACTATCAGAGAACTAATCAGCTGTATGATGTTCTTACGTGATAGGATACAATATGTCACTGACCGATGTGATTGCTTCGAGCTTGTAAACACGGATTTTTCACAGATAAAACTTTTGTACCAGATATAAGATACCGTCAGACAGGATTCATTAATTTTGCATTATACAGTATAAAGCAAAACTGAGTTTTAAATAAAACGTTCGAGTGTATTATCGACCGTAGCTTCCGTGTCTAAATCATCGTGTTACAAAGACTCGAAGCCCATGAATAATTTACTAGGAAGAAATGAAAGCCTTGTGAAATTCTTACCTACGTGCTTTTAAGAACCGCATATTTTTGGATTTTTTTTTTTTGCTTTGAATAACATTTTAAGATATACGTTTACTCAGTTAATGATATCTCTTTGAAAAAATGGAATGTAAATTTTTTATATTACATGACATTTATTTGATAAATAGGAACTTCAATAAATACAATTTTTTTTTGTAATTTTAATAAACACTAATTCAGATTGCATTAGAAACAGGTATCAGAGACTCTGTCGGACGGGCACAACCAACAATATGTGAAAACGGACAATTCTTTTAATACTTTCTCTCTATTTTAATACCTTTGTTATTAAATTGAAATGAAATTGAAATTTGTACTAATATTATAAAGCGGAAGAGTTTGTTTGTTTAAAAGCGCTAATCTCAGGAACTACTGCTCCGATTTGAAAAATTATTTTTTTGTTGGATAGTCCATTTATAGAGGAAGGTTTAAGGATATATAACATTACGCTGCGACCATTATTTTTTCTTTAATTCCGCGCGGACAGAATCGCGGGCGACAGCTAGTATTATAAATGCGAATGTTTTGATGGATAGATATTTTTAAAGCTGGCTACAGAATGGCTGAACATATCTCGCTGAAAATTAGCAGCGATGTAGAACATAATCTGGAGAAACACATAGGCTACTAATTAAGTTTTTTTTTTAAATACCGTGCACACGAAGTCACGGGCGACAGCTAGTATTGAAATATTGCTGATTTTCCTCGAAGTCGTAATACACAATTGTTTACATAAATAAAGGTTTTCCAATTACTGTTAATCTCTTTCGTGAACTCTCGAATAAGGGTGCGAACTTTTTGACAGTTTAATAAGATAATAATAACGAGTGGAGAAAAGTTCTAATAAAATGAAATTCTTGAACGGTACTCGCTGCCTTTTCCAAACTTACTTTATGATTCAACCCTCAAGATGTTTTTTACGACTTTTCAGATAAAAAAATACATTTGTTATTAAATAAAAAGTTGTAGAGGAAAACCATATACTTAATTTATATGAATATTAGCACAATAGGTCAGTTGTTGGTTGATTTTGTCTTTAATTTATTATAAACTATCGGTCACCGCGACTCCGTCCGCGCGGAGTTAGTAAAAAATATTAGTAGCCTATGTGTTCTTCTAGACTTTATTCTTTATGTATACCAAATTTCATCGAGATCCGTTCAGCAGTTCTGGAGATACCTTCAGACAAACATCCATCCATCCATACATTTAAACATTCGCATTTCTAATAGTAGTATAAGTAGACTAGTAGAATATAAGTACCTTATCCGTGTTTTAATAAGGAAAAAGATTAAGCCCGAAAACAATGTGCAACTGAACTGAATGACGCAGTTTTAAAACAATAAGGAAAAATGTATTCTTTGAACGTTATTTGCAATCTAAGATCAAAAAAAAATTAAATAGTAAATTCAAAGATTAGGTAAAATATTGTCACTTCAGTTCTTTGTTTTCCGTTGGGCCAATAGCATTGTTTTCCCTAGGATCGGTTGACCGGTCCAATGGGAAACAAAAGTCATTTCTCATTACTAAGCGATTTACTTAAATGGAATACAAAATACTACATTGAGGTCCATTAACCCGTAAATTTAGTAAGACAACATAGCAAGTATGTCAGAGTTTGGTGCTCTATTAAGGTAGCCTTTGTCTCAACAGGGCTGTGCCGGCTAATTGCTTCTCTTTCATAGCGCGGGAAACAAGAAAATGCTTTTACCAGTCTTATACAATTACAATCTGTATTGTTGCTTAATGCAATTAGTTTTAACAAAGCAACAACGGTAATGCAACCCAGAAAAAACACATTTGTGATGATTTTTCTACTGTTCATAATTACATTTAAATGTAAACATAGTCTCAAAAAAACACATAGGCTACTTATAAAGTTTTTTTAATTTCGCGCGGAAGAAACTGCGGGCGACAGCTAGTGTAGTTTTAGATTTTACTATTATATAGTTTTTTTTATTCGATTTATATCTTCTAGCGATTTTGTTTTGTTAGTAAATCGCCAAGGATATAACTATTTCAAGGTTCGTTAAGTTACCGTAAATTTACATATATTCTGATTAGATATGCTGGCGTGTTATATTTGCGGACGCAAACTCACGTCGGAGAATCGAAAACTTTAAAAAAATATCACATACATGTATAATAAAAAATATATTTTTTAATTATTACTGATATTATCACATAAATTGAATAAAAATTAGATTTTGTTCAACTTAAAATTACATCAAATAGCAATTAAATACATTATTTTAAGTCTGAGTCATTTTCTAGTTTTTTTTTATACAGAACATAAGCATATGCATTGTGCCTCAGGGGAAGCCCTTGTCGTATTATCTTCACCGTGCGATGCGACCACGATTACTAAAGCCCCAAATTCACGACGACAAGACGGGTACCGCCAATAGGTAGTTATCAAGTCTAATAATTAATTAAATTGGTTAGTTTTTACATGTGAGGAATAATTCTGGAGCTAAAAGAAAATACAACTGTGTAGAGTAACTTCACTTTGGAAACATATACTTTATTATTTAAAATCTATTTTTTTTTAATTTACTGACAAAATCTTACTAATATAAATGACAAAGTTTGGATGAATGTTTGTTAGAAGGTAGCTCCAGGGCGGTGTATTGTCATCATCATCAGCTCACTATACGTCCCCACCGAGGGGCTCGGAGCCTACCCTAAGCTGAGGGTAATTAGGCCATAGTCAACCACACTGGCCAAGTGCGGGTTGGTTGACTTCACACATATCTTTGAATTTCTTCTCAGATATGTGCAGGTTGCATCACAATGTTTTCCTTCACCGTAAGAATGTCGGATAAATGTACAAATGTAAATCGAAAATCGAAAAACACATTGGTACATGGCGGGATTCGAACCCAGGACCTGCAGATTGCAAGTCAAGTGCTTGACCACTGAGCCACCGACGGTCATTGTATCTCGCTAAAACTTTACATGGATGTAGAACATGGTCTGGAAACATACAAAGGCTACTTCTAAGTTTTATTTAATACCACGTGGACATAGTCGTCAGCAAGTTTCTTTATAATTCACTGAGAAAATCCCACATTGTACAATATTTATTTGTAAATATACCTCAAATATAGAGATAACTCTTTCTTAGTATTCGATAATTAAAGGTTATCCTCATCATACTTTGAATAAACAAATTTAAGAAAACATCGGACTGACCCACGATATATCGATAACGTCAATGTTTGTATTGTATAAAAATACTAGCGGACCCGACAGACGTTGTCCTGTCTACACGTCTTTAATTTGAATAAATTAATATGAAGTTAATATTTGATGAAAATTGTGAATCTAAACCATTCCCAGATCCCCTTGAACACACACAAAACATTTCATCAAAATCAGTCCAGAAGTTCAGTGACATACACACTCACAAAAGAATTATATATATAAAGATATTTATAAATGAAACATCTCAACAAAACTGGTTAGTTGTCTTCCAGCTGGCGTGCGAGTAACATCTCACAAAATGAAGACTATTTATTGTAAGTAAATTATTATTATTTTTAATTTCTCTATCTTGATATAATAACCAATATGTTCTAGTACGTTATAAGAAAATAGGTAATGAAATTATTCTTAAATACATTTGATTCATTAATTATTTTTATACTTAACTAATGAAAGAAACTATTAGTTTTTATTTCAATATAATTGGTCATTGGTTTTTATGTTTTGAGATTAGAAATAACGTATATTTTAATTATTTCTATATATATATATATATATAAGACTTAACTAACTTGCCAATGATACTTATTAATATATTTCTTGCTTACCGGTTTAACAAAACTATAAACAATTTATTTTTATAACTTGGTATATATTTAGCTATAAGGAAAAAAGACTGCTAGCTCATTACGTCATCAACCATTATTATGAACAATGATTACGCCCGAAGCTATATGACATTGACGTATCCAAACAATGAAATATATTACTTGGGCATAGTTGCATCCAGTACTCGTAGACCGGTTCCTTAGAAGTAAATGACCAGACTCCAAACTAGTTTGAGTACAATAAAATGCTTTAGAACGTTTTGTGAAGTTTTTAGTTTATTTTTCAGATCTTTGCCAGTTCGTAATTTCGATTATAGATTCGATCACTTTACAATTTTCACAGATTCTTTAAATAAATAATAACATAGTATATTTTATACTATGACTTTACAAGTAAGGTATACATTATGTGTAATGTTATATACATATATAGCAATATGTAATGTTACTTTACTATTT
The DNA here is from genome assembly GCF_000836235.2 of Papilio xuthus. Classification (NCBI taxonomy): domain Eukaryota; kingdom Metazoa; phylum Arthropoda; class Insecta; order Lepidoptera; family Papilionidae; genus Papilio; species Papilio xuthus. The sequence goes on from NW_013532721.1 coordinate 2,042,506, forward strand.
CAGTTGTAGTCTTAGCGTGTCTTGCAACAGCAAGTTGCAATAATGACGCTAATGATGCGGCGCTCCTGGCAGAAGGAAATAGCAAATTCACAGCTAAAATGTTCGCAGTAAGTTCTATTCAATTTTAAGATCAACGTTATGTTTACTTTGAGACAATACAAAAAATTGCTAAATTAATTATATTGAACATGATGTCAAATATGTATTGTTTGCACTATCTTATTATGGAATACAAAGTAGTTATTATTGAATGCTAATTCGTGCTAATTCCTCCCAAGTAGGGTTGGCGACGGGTAGGCGGCCGGCATTAGATATTAAGCCAAAACACTAAGGTTTATAAAACCTCGTGCACCGACCCTACGTGAGTGGTATACGGCCAGGGAAATACTAATTCTTGCTAGGCTTAAGATAAAGTTAAAACAGTTTTCTAATATTTCTCAATTTTGTTATTTTAATTCCAGGAAGTCTCTAATAAAAATCCGCGAAAGAGTTTTGTTTTATCAGCATTTTCTGTACTGACCCCACTGGCGCAATTGTCCTTGGCTGCTGAGGGAAACAGCCACGACGAACTATTGAGGGCAATTGGATTACCAAATGATGAGACGGTAATAAATTTAAACTACACTTAACTTATGTACGGCTAACGCTCGTAATATAGTCAGAGATATGAAGTCCATAGAGAGTGAGTGGAAATTTTACCTTTAAGTCCAAAATTGTATATACTTTTGCTAGATCTTCAAAAACAAATGACCATCACATCCCTCCCATTATTTATTGAAATCATGGTTAAAATCTTTTTCAGACTAAAACTGCATTCAGACAAGTGGATAGTAATCTCAGATCTGTAAAAGGAGTTGATTTGAAAATGGCAAATAGGATTTATGTCGCCAATGGATACACACTTAACAAGGACTACGAAGAAGTCGTGAAACAAACATTCCAATCGGAAGTTAAAAACGTTGATTTTACTGCAAGTCAAAGTACAGCAAAAGAGATAAACACTTGGGTGAGTAATTATCTTGTTTAAGAGTTTCTGAATTCGAATATAGAAAAAAATAAAAACGACCACAGATCATTATGAATAATATTAATAATACTTATTTTCGACATAATTAATTACATTATTTGGTGCATAAAAATTATAAAAAAAATCGTTTCTTAAAGAATGAAAGAAAAGATAGGAAGGAAAGAATTATTAAAAGTACATTTTGTTAAATTATTTACTTATTCTTATCTGTAGGCATTATAAATATAAATCCACGAACTTTGCCAATATATTTGATATGCTTTTTATAGGTGGAACAACAGACAAATAATCGCATTAAGGATTTAGTGGATCCTAATACCTTAGATGCTGACACCAGAGCTGTCTTAGTAAATGCGATATACTTTAAGGTTGGTACCTTAATCTTACTATTATTATAAATCTTACTAATCTTAGTTCTTACTAATATTATAAATGGCAATGTTTGAATGGATGGAGGGATGTTTGATTGTTACGAGGTATCTCTGGAAGGCTCAACGGATCTTGATGAAATTTGGCAATTAAGCTTTTTTAATGCGCGTAAATAAATATATTAATTAATATATTCTTATAAACAGGGCACGTGGAAAGATCAATTTGAAAAAAAGCGCACAAGTGAAAATGACTTCTACCTGTCGCATAGGAAAAAAATAAAGGTGTCAACAATGTATAGAAAGGGAGACTACAATTATGGTGAAAGTGCAGAACTTAACGCAAAAGTATGACTTTTATTCTTATATGTTTACATAGTGTTTAATATTTGAGCCTATTTATATGTTTTATTTATGTTTTTAGATATTGGAATTGCCCTATGTTGGTGATGAATCTGCATTTTATATTATACTTCCCAACAACGTGGTCGGCATCTCTGAATTATTAGATAGAGTCAAAGATAGTTCATCATTAGAAAGAGCCCTTAACAGTTTGTATGAAATTGAAGTCGAAGCATATATACCGAAATTCAAAATCGAGACAACAACTAACTTAAAAGAAATCCTTCCAGAAGTAAGTAATTCATAGTTGGGTTGAATTAAGCGATATATTTTGCATATTTTTAATATCATTGTTTTTGGACGAGAGTATTAAGAAAATTAATTGTTTTAGATCGGAGTAAAAGGTATTTTCGACGCATCCAAAGCAAAGTTAAATAGGTTATTAACTAACGAAAGTGATTTATATATAAGTGATGCGATACAAAAGGCTTTCATCGAAATCAACGAAGAAGGGGCGGAAGCAGCCGCTGCGAATGGTAATATAGAAAAACTTGTGTTATTGTTTTTTTATACTTGATATTATTATTAATTTATTTTTGCAGCTTTTATTATAACTGAATCATATACGCAACCAATGATTTTTGCTGCCAATAGACCATTTATTTTTGCAATTAAAGTCTATAATAATATAATATTTAACGGAGTATATTCACCATCTCTTGTCGAGGATAAAGAAGAATGATTTTCTTATAATTTTATGTAGGTCTCATTCTTTTTTCTATGTCATTTTCTATGGTTATGTTGATTTTATATATATTCTGACAGAATAACCCAGGTCAGAAAATCTTGTTCGTGTCAGTTTTTTGTCAGGGAATAATAAAGATGAAAACATATGTTTTTTTATGAATATTTTGGCAAAATTGAGGTAAAAAAAGTTTGAATAATAAATTTATTATGAAATTTCAGAGTTTGGAATATCGTACTTGGCTGCACTTGTACCCAACACCGTCACGTTTCGCGCAGATCATCCCTTCGTATTTGTATTAAAAACTGGAAGAAATATCCTGTTTACCGGAGTTTTTCACCCTTGAAATATTTTTTTTCTATTTTAAAATATATTCGAAAAATTGAGTAAAATAAACATATCAAATTATATATTTTCATATTCCTTTTATTTAGTACTCCTAGAAACCTCTTTAGATAGTATTTTTTGGGTTAAAAAAAATGAAAATTATTATTATTTATTGTGATTTTAAAATCATAGGAACTCAAATAATAGAATATCTTTTACACCCTTTAAAATGATTCTAAATATTAGCCGATTTACCAAGAAAACAAAGTAGAGATTACGATTTCAATTATTATTTACAAATAAAGCAAATTACGATACTTAAATTTTAATATTTTTTATTGCGATAAAATAATTAAATTTTTTTTAAGAAATACATCTTGGTGAAATAAAATATCAAATGTTGCAAGTAAAACACTTTTAATGGAACGATACTAAAAGTAAACACGGATAGAAATCTCGTTACGTACTTTAAACACGCGTACGACGACGTTTTAAGGACTTTACGTAGAAAGTTTAATATTTTTCTTTTCATTAATGCATTTATCCTTGTATATTTTAATTTAAAAATCATCCAAAACATGTGATTTAGTAAAATTTTTCGATATTCAATTTGGAAACAGTTTAGTTGCATGTTGAACAAAACAAAAAATGTAAATAAAAAAAAATATGCAAACATCAACAATGATCTGTTGAAATATTCTACTATTGGTTTTATACTTTTTTTAATTCTGTAAATACTATCGTCATTTAATGATCGCCATACACGAGTTTCAATCATTCAACGTACGGGCGGCTGCGTTTTTTCATTGCGACACTGTCTGGAAGGCTGCTTGTAGATATTGACTACATTGAAACAGTACCGTGTACGACTGTCATAGGGCCATTACATAAAATGAATTGAAATTTGTCTTCATGAAGTGCTACAAAAGAAACTTTCTGTTTGTACTACGTTATTTGTTTCTATTTTAATCCTGCTTGTACGTGATCTAATCAAGAAAGGGTCGCCCGAATGTAGTTTATTAGGCAAATACAAAAGTTTCCAAAATGTTTGTTGCGATCGAAGTTTGTATTTAAATTTAACATCAACAGAATAATGTTGCCTCATTATGATTCAGAATTTATACCAAATATTAAAAACGATTCGGAATGAAGATTGATCTTAAAATTATAAATAAATTATACATTTTTTTAAAAATTGAAATAAATAATGTTAAATTAAGTAACTGCTCTGGTTGTTACAATAATGAAAACGTAATTTTACTAATATTAAACATGCGAAAGATTAAACGAATGAATGGATGAATGGTTGTTTATTAGAAGGTCTTTCCAGAATGGTTCAACGGATCTCGAGGGACTTAGACGAAAAGGTACCTGATGCACGCGGTCATGTTATGTCACTTTTTAAATTCTGTGCTGACGAAGTCGCGGGCGACCGATAGTATAGTAATATAATCATCAGGTATAAATACTAAGTATTCGCTTTTATATTTTATAAATATGTATTTTTGAATGCTATGCAATTTATTTTTTTCGTTTGGGAACGTAACTGCAAACATTTGAGTGTGTTTCAGTTAAAAAAAATTGTGATTGCTTCCTAGTTTTGAATAAAATCGTTAGTAGTTACTATTTTAATTCCGTGAGTACGTGATCTAATCAAGAATGTTCTCGAAGCTTGTTTAGTATATACAAATGTTCACTAAATGCTTGCCATAGTCAAACAACATCAATTGCCTTTCTCTATAATGTAATAATTGTTGGTAGGTTTTTTACTGCGATAGAATTAATACAAGTTATATTAGGTTTATCATCCTCTAAGCTCTGTATCAACTATTTAAGAAAAAGCCTAAAACTCCTTGTATAACACATGACCACCTATGCTACGTTTTTCGAGGTTTTAATAATGTATGAAGTCAGTACAATTAAACTGTAAGCGATTAATCATAGTAAATGTTCGACACCTTATGATTAAAACTACTTTTTTTTATAAAAGAGTAATCGAAGTATTGCGTGTCGCTTTGAGGTTACAAGGAATTAAGTGTTGTTGCAAAATTTATATTTTTAAATCATACTAGCTGTTGACCCGATTTCGTCCGTGCGAGATTGGAAAAATTCTAATAGTTAATATAGTTTATATAATCCAGGGATAGTAGCTTCCCAAGTGGAAGCAATTTTCAAATTAGTTGAAAAACTTATTGGTACATTCTTATCTCTCAACTAAAAGTAAATAACAAATGCAGTACAATAATAATAAATAATTCCTACTTCAAATGTTTTACCTCGATTTAATACAAAAAAAATTGTGATATTTCCTTGTAAGACGTTTCCCTCACGACATACCGATTGTGCCAACAACATGCATGGAAAAAGTAGGAAACAATTGTAACAAGCGACAATGCCAACAAAAACATATGCTCCATTTTATAATACAATGTTGTGAATTATTACTCCTTGACATTTATATTAAAAAATAAATCCATCGTTTATATTTAAAGGAAAAACTCACGTACTCTTAAAAATATATGTACGACAAACATTTTGCATAATTTTAAACGCCAATTGCCTAATGGTTAAGAGTACGGATTTCCGATTACCTGGTCGAGAGTTCGAATCCGGCCTTCGACTATTGTAAACCATATCCTAGCACAAGCCTAGAGCTTAGTTGGAATGGTAGAAAGAAATATTAGTAAATTCACAAAAATCTGCTAATATTTTTTTAATATAAAAAAAATTAGTCGTCCTTTACTTGCCAACCTTTTCTTCTAAGGTTAGGAAGGGTAGGGGAAGTGCAACAGAGTAAGGGACGCATAGGAAGGGGAAATATTTTCTCCATGCGCGTCTTTTTTTCCGTTGATTAAAGGTAGGCATTTGCAATTACAGATGTTTATGGGCAGAGGTCGCTTCGTTTTTTCGGCGAATAATATATTTTATTTGGTTCTATTATCGACTTTTAGTTTCTTTAATTCACCTTGTAGTTACTTAATGTAGGAACTCAAGTGCGTGTATAAACAGTGACGAGAGTCTTCCGATTAACCGATGTTGAGTGTACACGGTGTCTGAAATTGAAAACACGATCGTCAGATTCCGGAAATTGTTTGCGCGGCGTAAACCTTGCAGTTGGAACGATACATGAGCTCATTACACACCCGCCGCCCGCCTACAAACATGTTACACGACTGCACCATAACTAACATGTTTATTTATCTATCTTCTTTTATCTCGGAATATCCATTTCAGATTTTATATTTCTTCTTCTTGAAGTGCCTCTCCGACTAACGAAGGTTGGCGATCAGTTCTCCATATTTTCTTTTGTCTCTTACGAGGCGAGATAGTTGGGCGGCACTCACAACCTATGTCCACTCTCGGATGTTACGCAACCAGGATTTCTTTCTGCGACCAACACTCCTTTTACCGGGAACTTTTTCCATAAAGATGAGTTGGATCAGACTGTATCTGTCGTGCCTGAGCACGTGGCTGAGGTAAGATACTTTTCTCATCTTGACGGTCTGCAAAAGTTCCTGTTTTTGATTGAAGATTTTATATTTAATGAAATGTTTATCTGTGTTATTTCAAGAGTATTGTGTATTTAACCCCATAAGCATCACTAGTCCGATATCCCAAATTACATATCCCGATAGAAAGGAATGATAACGCCATACCTATAAATCTGAAAAACTAAAACATCAGTCTGTCATTGTAACATAAAATAAATTCTATAAGGTTTTAGAGGCGTCCGTGAAACTCACGTTAACCGGAAAAAAGTTACTAACAATATAATGTTAAACAGAATATTATCAGAAACTGTATGTAAGTTAATATGACCGTTATGGTATGTAATATAATTTCGATGTCCGGGGTTTCCGCGTCGCAGTGGGAACAAGCCATCCGTTACGGGATGCTATCTCTTTTATTATTTAGGTTATTGTCTCCGTGCATTATATATTCTTGGACGATATTACTAAAATAGCTTTTTATTATAACAATAGTAGCCGAGTGAAACAAAAATTTCTGCAATTTAATATACTTTCGTAATATGGATAGACTTTGGGCAATCTTACACTCCATTAAACTGTTAAATCCTGTACAATATCGAGTTTCGTTTTAACATTCAAATGTTTTTGATAATAATGTAAACAAGTAAATTATATATACGACTAGCGATCGCCCACAACTTCGTTCACGTGGAACTCAAAAAAAAATCAAATTAGTAGCCTATTTGTTCTTCCAGACTATGTTCTATATGTATGGCAAATTTAATCAATATTCGTAAATGGTCTGGAGATATCTTCAAACAACATTCATCCATCCATCCATCTTAACATTCGCATTTATAAAATTGGTAAGATTATTACGATAGCTAAATGTGCAATTTACATAGTGTTAGTTATTGATTTGAAGTTCACTGGTTACAAAGTCAAGTAGAGTCAATTTGTTAGCGCGGAACGAGCATTAGTTAGGAGGCTTTAGGGCGGAGACACACTGACAGCGATGCCATGCAGTTTGTCACCACATCACCGCTGTCCATCTTCATTCATGCTTTTATTGAAAATTGCTCTATTTTTCTTTGTAAATAAATTGAACGATTCTATGTTTGTGGTAGTTTCTACGATGTTTATCAATTAAGATTGATTATTTTTAAAAACTATAGTATGAAATAGAACGTTATTATTTTCAAATAATTGAAAATTACGACGTTAAAATAATCATACTTTTTAGTATCTCACTTATATTTTAAATACGAATGTTTAGATGAATAGATGGATGGATGAATGTTTTTTGTAAAGGTTCTCTCGAATAGATAAATGTAGTCTGGAAGAATACATAGACTACTTACTAGGTTTTTTTAATTCCGCGCCCATTGAGTCACGTTAATTGTTTTGAATTGCAAGATTGTTCATAAATAACAATATTTCTATGCAATTAACATAATTATCAGAACCAGATATAAAATGGTTTTCTAATTTTCATGCAATACTTAATTACCTTTCTATTTTAGTGAAATTTATAAAATTTAACAGTCACTCTTGAAGATTAAAACGAATAAAACATCAGTTGCATCTCAGAAATACGTAAAAGAGGGCCGCTGGAGGCACGTCAGTAGAGATATCCGAGTGACTCACTAACGACCAAGTCTTTTCGTGTCCGGAATATATTATTTTCAAGAACTTCTACCTTATCTAAAGTAATTTTCTGTATTTTAGTTAAATCATCTCAAGGGAACACACATCGAAAGACTTAATTTCAAAGTAAAAATGTTTTTACCAGGCTAATTTAACTAAACGTTTTATATATAGATATCACAAGTTTCTATTTTTATCATTCGGAAGATCTGACATCATATTAAACTTACGCGTGTATACAAAGTAAAGAGCTTTTATTATGTATTCAAGAAAAATATAAGTAAATAATTCAGCTTATATATTTGTACCATCTCAATATGTAAATATTTTTAACAGACTTATATAAAATACTTGCGTACTTGAGTTAAAACTTAATAAGAACGAGTAACAGAATAAATTCCAACTTTTATCAGAACATAGTTAAAGTTTTAATAAGCAAGCTTTTTATGTATCAGTGTAAGAATGGTAAAAGAATTTTTATACCAGACTATATGTAACGAGATTCAACATTTTGCGATTCTTGAAATACAAAAATATACCTCTTTTAATTGCTATTATCTAAGTAAACTGTTACTTAAATCATATTTAAATTCTATTCGTAAGCAAAGAGAAACAATTTTAAAAATTTACTTCTTTTATTACTAATATTAAAAGTGTGAATGTTTGGATGTATGTTAGATGGATATTTGTTAGAAGGTATCTCCACAACGACTGCATGGAATCTACTCTCTCTCTCTCTCTCTCTCTCTCTCTCTCTCTCTCTAAAATTTGGCAAAGATGTAGAATACCACATCCAGTCTAATAAAATGAAATAATGTTTAATATTAATATTATTGATTCCAATATGTTGAAATAGTGGAAAATAAAATCTGATTATCACATTGTTTCGATCCAAAGCCAAATTTAAGTAAACCATACATATTTAATATTTCCGTGACAGTTGTGACATCGAATGAGTTGGTGTTGTAATAAGGGTATGTTAATTTTATTGTTATACTAGCTGTCGACTGCGACTCCGTCCGCGCGTAATTAAAAACAAACTTAATAAATAACCTATGTATTTTTACAAATTATGTTCTACATCTATGCCAAATTTAATTGAGATCTATGTAGTCGTTCTGGAGATACCTTCGAACAAACATCCATCTATACATCCATCTTAACATTCGCAATTATAATATTAGTAAGGCGTAAGATAAAAAAAGTGATTCACCGGAAACATTTTGAAACAGTTCATCTATATTTAGAAGTCTATGTTACAACCACGTTTAAATGTGTGCATAAAATCGAGATACGTTTGTTTGTATAGAGAAAATATTGATATTTGATGAAAATCAAACATGGAAACCGCGATATAGATAATATATTACACCCACCAAATCAACAATTACGATAATAGAGTATTATTATAATAACAATAGGAGTATTAAAATACTAAGAGTATTTTAAAATACTACGAGTATTGTAATACTTTCAAATATTATATGAAATCAATTTATTCGATGACTTCGAAGTATTTACTAATTGTCTTATAGTATTGTGTTATTGAGATATATAAGTTCATTCAACAATAACATTTTATTAAAATATTACCATTCTAAAAGTCATTATTGTAAGTTGATCCTCTTGTTCGTTCCATTGTAAAGTCTATTATCCTCGCAATTTATTTTCTAGGAATAACAATTGCGAAATTTAATATTCCAATCCACTCTAAACCATTAGAGCTACTGTGCGAAGGTTTATATTTCAACAGATATTATTTAACAACTAAACGCGGCATTCATTTAGATCCATCTACCTTTAAATTAGGCATAACAATGAAATAAATATTTCAAGTATTATTTTTTATTTAATACCAAATGGTACAAAAATTTAATCTATAAATTGAAGTTAAATCATATTGAAATGAAAAATTATTCTATTTAAATATTATTCTAAATTTATTATATTATATAATACATAACATAAAAAATACATTTCAAACATATTTTTGCTTCTTGGTATTAATTAAAATATTCTCCGAAGAAAAGATAGTACATAACAATTGATAACGTAATGTACACCAAAATTCCGACAGCAAATAGCATATTGTTGGGTATTCATGAGACGTGTTGCAATCAGCATTGTTAATACATCGTGTGCCTTTTGACCGATCTCTCTGATTGAACAGGTTTTCTAATTAGTGATCTATTAGTGGGTTCAATTGAAATTCAATTCAACAGTTTACACAAGAGGATTGCCGCGGGCCTTTAAATATCGCTACAAACGATGAAATTTGATTCCGTTTAGTGGTTAATTGCCTTTTGTTTTCGGAAGCACGATGTAGCAAAAGCTTCGTATTAATTTGATCGAAACCCTTGTACTGCAGTAAGGAAAAGCTACAGATGATAGATATTTTCATATAATCACAAATGAGACTATACAATAAAATCTCACGTTATTTTACTTAAGGATATTACTCTACTAATGGTTATTTTTTATATGTAAAAGAAGGGGGCAAATGAGCAGCGGGAACACCGAGGTGTTCAACGACGCTCATGGACATCTGCAATACTAGAGGAACCCCAGATGCGTTGCCGGCCTTTAAAATGGTGACACGCTAGCTTTTTAAAGGACCTAAGCATTTCAAATTAGAATATAACTATGTAATTGCAGTTGCAAATAAAACTAATTTTCTTTAACTCTAAATATTTAGTAACAAATTAATTAATAGTGATTCTGGTTAGCCATATTGTATCTACCTCGACTATCGATTATAGATGAAATAAGAGAAATGAAACCAACCGAATCGAACCATAACGAACCGAAATGGAACGAAAAATCGAAGCAAAGCAAAGCAAAACGAAATAAAAGAAATACTGTCCATCAACTACTGGATATGTTCGTTTACTTAAGTCTGTACAGGGATCATCTAAATCTATTTTTAGCAAGTACGGAAATAGCTTGAAATAGAATTAATTTGATTGCCTTAAAATTAATACTGTGTTGTGAAATTTAAATGGAATCTTCATTTGCTTAATATTAAGCTAAAATGATTACAAAACTCAGTTATCGAATCTTTCTGTGCGACGTTAAAGAATTTTTGCAGTTGTATAACTGAAATCATTAAAAAATATTTGGCACAGCCCTACTATATCAGTAAAGTGGTTAATTGTTTCAAAATCGATGCGGACAAAAAGGTGTTAGGGTAATTTAAATTTTCAATCGGCAAAATTAAAATCAATTTTAATATCATCAATATTCCATTATCCGTTTATTATAATATCACGTTGACCGAGAAAATTGAATAAAATTTAAATATGGTTAGGGCTTAATATTTTCAAATCACAAAACGTTTTTAAACACATTCTCTTAAAGCATTTAAAATTAGAACTTAACAGTGGTAGAGTCCGCTTTAACATCTTCGCACGAATTGGCCAAGCTTGCCCGGTGAAATACCACGACCACACAGAAGACAGGCGTGAAGTAGAAGCAATTCCGCGTTTCGTCTGATGAATGTGCGTCCCGGAGGCCTTATTTATTCCTCTTTCTTTTCCCTTCTTCTCTAATAGGGAAAGGATGGGAAGTGGAAGTGGACCTGATGAGAGGATGCATGGAAAGGGAAAATGTTTTCCTTCTGTGCATCCTCTCCTCCGTCAATTAAAGGTAGGCAACGCATATGCAATTGCGTATGTCTATGGGCAACGGTCACTTCGCTATTTCAGCGATTTTAGGTGGCCGCTCGCTCGTTTGCTACCTTATGATTTAAAAAAATAAAAAATAAAAAGATGAGTTTGCTTTAATAATATTAAGTTATATTTATTGACTAACTAATTTTCTACAATTTCCGTTATTTTTTTATTTAAAATATCCATTTTTAAAATGTCATTCAACGCACGAATTTCCTTTTATCGTTCTGTTCCTGCGAACGACGTGGCTTTTGATACGTGTTCAGAATGCTATCCAATTAAAGAAGCAGTAAGAACTGACTGACGCCAACTGAATTGACACTGGAGAAATCGGTCATTCTCATCTTTTAAAAATCTTATATAAATTTTGAAGATTAGATAGATGGCTATTATACAACAGACAATAACAAAAGCTTAGATTGTTTAACTAAACACAAAAAGGTAATGCCATTAAGCCTTCTATTACCAAATCTTATCAATGATTGGAAGTGTAGTTAACTAAGGGCTAGTCACCTCTTACATAAAGTAGGATCGAGTGTATCGGTGAGGACATATAGGAACTGATGCCAAAGAATTTTAATTATCATCATCATCAGCTCACTATACGTCCCCACCGAGGGTCTCGGAGCCTACCCTAAGTTAAGGATGATTAGGCCATAGTCAACCTCGCTGGCCAAGTGCGGGTTGGTTGACTTCACACATATCTTTGAATTTCTTCTCAGATATGTGCAGGTAGCATCACGATGTTTTCCTTCACTGTAAGAACCACGGATAAATGTACATATGTACATCGGAAATCGATAAACACATTGGTACATGGCGGGATTCGAACCTAGGACCCGCAGATTGCAATTCAAATGCTTGACCCCTGAGCCACCATCGCTCTAAGAATTTTAAAGGTAAAGATAAAATTGACTAAACCATTGCTTTTATCAGGAAACCTTTTATTTCTTTTTAATGATTTATTATGATGATAATTTTTCTAGCACACAAGAGAAACTATAAATAGCATATACCATCCAACTATATTATAAATGCGGCTCAACTCCTCGATGAAATGTGGCATGTATGCAGAACAAAGTCTAAAAGAAGACATAGGCTACTAATTAAGTTTTTTTTAGATCCACGCGGACGGAGTTGCGACATCTGGTCTATTAACAAATATTAAAAAATCATCTAACTTTAAGCTCTACTCGTATTGCCCAGTTTACCTTTACTTTCTCTTCTCAGATAAAATTTTTGTTTACACGCTCATCACTTGTCCTGCGCCCCCTATTCTAGTCGAGCTATGAAGTGGATCTACCGTGCCTCAATTAAGATATAACAATGGGATAAATGTAGGGATGTTTCTTTTAGCTACAACAATGAGTGATCTTATCTATTACGTGCAAGAGCTATTGGAATTTGTGAATTAAATTCAAACAAAGAATAATTACTAAAATTCTCTTCTGTCCTCCGTTCGGGAAAGTACATCGCTGCCAGCCTTCAAAACGTGTCTAAAGGAACATCTTATATCACTGTAAGTTTTTATTTTTATTGAAAATGTATAAGTTATATTATATATATAAACATTATATGTATGCATGTATTTATTTATGTATTTATCTTAAATTTAATAAATATATTTTATGCATAGATTCATAAATATATTATGAATTTGTGCATTTATATTTATTAAATTTAAGATTCAAATAGTTAAGTTTAGTAGTACGTAAGAATTTATATAGTTATGTCTACTTGTACACATACAGTTATTACCCACTATACATCCTCTCTGTATCGCAAGGTTAGCTGTAAGAGAACTCTTTTAGAGTTAAGCTCACCTGTACATCATTGTATTTCTATGTAATGTTACACTATGTACTTTAAACTGTGTACAAAGCTTAAATAAATAAAAAATAAATAAAATTAGCTATGTTTAAAATTACATTTAATAAAGAAAATACAGATTTTTTTCTGTACATCGTAACTTAGAACATAATAATAGTTACAACAAAATAATATTAGCTCTTATACTATAACATTTATCGTAAAAAAGTTCCTTTCTGTTTGTGTGAACGTGATTAAAAAATTTATAAATTTTCATAAATGTTTTTAGTCAGTCGCTTTTGTTTATTCGTTAAAATGTGTTGTTGCTTTTTGCAAAAGACACGACACGTTACGTTGTGAATTATTGTCGAATTTAGACACACCAGATAAAAGTTTTTAATACAATATACGCAAGTATATGAAAAACTCTTCTCAAATGACAAACAATCCTTCAATAAAGGATGATTTATTCCATATTATCCAAGAATTTATTTGGTCCGTGCAAATATGTTTTGCTCGTATCATTGAAATTTCGTTTTCCGAATCCTTTGGAAAATATAGAAATAGATTACTCCACAAAGTTTGTTCGGATTCAACGATAATAAATAACAACCTTTAAATTCTTATATTTGTTAGTAAAAAGGAACTTTTTTTACATAGTGTTAGGAAGACAAGGTGTAAAATCCGACACTTTGCCGGTATATAGAAACAACACTAGCCTTATTAAAATATCAACGTTCATGTCCCCTCACTAATCATTCTTTCATTTGACTTTGAAACAATTGCGTGCCTTTTGCGCCAAATGATTGTAACTAATAATATAAAAATAGTTTAAAATTATTCGATACTCCGTATAAAAATGTAATGTACTTGAATCTCAATTTTTGAAACATTCTAAAAGTGCTTACGTCACGCAAATCGTCGATCAGCCGCCAATATACCACGGTGCTACAGGCGATAAAGTCAAACGAATTTATTCAGCAATATCCGCTACCAGTATAGCCACAACGTTTTTATTTATTTTACCACACAAATATAAATATTTCCATTGCAATTTGAAACAAGTTTCAATTTAAAAACATTATACAATTCTTTTTAAATTAAGCTCTTTAGATTTTTTTAAGATGGTCGGAACATTTCATTATCTTTTGGTTACAATCCTGAAATATGAAAGGCTCTCTAAAGGTGAGTTTTTCGTTAAATTAATAATTTATTAATAACTATTATGAACAAGACATTCAGTATTGTTGAGGTCCTGCGTAAATATAACGATTTTAGCCTTATACAAATGATGATATGTAATTCATCCCTGGAACCAGTATTTTGCATGTAATTTGAAAATTAATTCAACCAATTATGTTAGTAATTACTTTAAGTGGTTAATATGTGTGATAATTTGCATAGAATTCACGGATTTGTCAAACTCATTTCAACAACTGTGAGAAGACTTAATAGGAGTTTCGCGTGACCCAATTTGACGCGTCAATTAACAAAATGGATAATCTGCGCTACGAACAGGCGACAAACCTATTTTTCTTGATTAGCGCCTGACAACCCATAGGATGGTTACAAAGTGACTGATAATATTATTATATTTATGTTGATGCAATCATAACAAAGTAAATTGAAAAACATTCGCTTCGCATTAGTATAAACTTTAGCTAGTATTAAGCCCTAGTTGGCACGGGCGCTTTTATATGCCGCGTCAAAAGTCAGGGCAGGCTGCTCTCGAGCGACGAACGCTTTAAAATCACACATGTTCTATTGACCAAGCGGTCAAAATATTAAAAAATCATCTAACTTTAAGCTCTACTCGTATTGCCCAGTTTACCTTTACTTTCTCTTCTCAGATAAAATTTGTGTTTACACGCTCATCACTTGTTACTGCGATCCCTATTCTAGTCGAGCTATTTTAACGATTTAAAGCGCTGTCGCATGAATAGACACGCATTTTTAACGCGCGATAAAAAAAAGCGCCCTTGTTAATAAGGAGATATGAAACCATTTTTACTTTAATAAAGCAAAAAAATAAATTTAATCGATTTTATATTTCATCAGCTATGATTCTTCAAATTTAAAAAAAATAAAATAATAGTATTTTTGTAATAATGGTGACTAAAAGACAATAAACATACCATTGCAAAGAGGTATTTAGAGTCGTGCATCACTGGAACCGGCTGGAAAATAGTTGACTATCATTAAGGACGTACGTTCGGTAGGCCATCAAGGGGGAGCCGCATAGACTCAACGGACCGCAAATTTGTCGGAACTACCATTGGAATCGGATTACTACAGACTATAGCGAGCCTGTGTTAACAAACGAGAATGCCATTAATTCATCCTACCTTCATACGAGAAATAAAATTCAAATTCTTCTTTTATAAGATGATTAATAAAAACATATAATAGTATGTAAAATTTTAAATTTTATAACATAATTAAAAGTTAACTGTTATCCTTTTGTTTTAGCTTCGATGGATTTTTTAAACACTTACAAATTCAAGACGATTTTATCTAGTTGGTTTACAGGTTGTCTTGACGACTAGCAAAATATTTTCTTCTACTTACATTTAATTTGTATGATAAAGTAGCTACAGACACTGTAGATAATGCAGTAAGAGGTACAGATTGAGCCATACTAGGAGTCTCGAAGACCACTTCGAATTGGAATGTCTAGTATGCATTGGATAACAGTTCAAGTCAACTCTCTTGAGACCCGTTGCTATAGAGCCTGGTTACTCGATCACTTTGTCGTCTCAAGCTCAGTGTTATATGTCAAATATAGTCTAAGAGTTAAACACTAAAGAATTCTTAGTTTACAAGCGTTAATTCGCCAGTTCGCCTGATCGGGTTCTATTAATCATTTGCGACGGATCGACAGCTTTTGATTAACCTTGCTATTAATAATAAAGTAATTGTTCCATTGCGTGCTAACTTGTGGCTATCGTGTAGATTTAGTAGCACCTTAGGTTATTGTGATATTTTTTTTTTCTGAAGAATATTTTGTGCAAAGAAAATGGTAAATTACACGAAACTGACATTATTATATTTTTTTATTACATTAATTTTTACTTTTAAAATATAAATAGTGAGCTTAAACTCCTACGTTTTTTTCGACTTTGTCGTTGTTGGTGTATATTTTACAAATGCAATTGAGGTAACCAGCCCTCAATTTACCTTTGATATATTTGTGTTTTACGAAGTAGTCTTTCTTGTGCTCTAAATTTTTTCTAAATCTTTGGTGTCTTATCTTTTATGACTTGGTGAATACAGTATACTTTTATTTTGTACTATTATTAGTTAATATATTCCAGCCTTTGTTTATAGAGGGGGATTTTTTTATTAATATTTGTAATTGACAGTTATTTAATTTCTTTGTTAAGGTGTCTCATAAATTTTGGTAAAAACACCTTTTAACCTCTAATCGGTTTCTTGCGTGATTTGCTTGACGCTTCAATTATCAAAATGGATAATCGTGGTCACGATACGGTCGTTCACTAATATTACTCACGCCTACTTCAAATTTAAAAGCTTTGTTTGTATTAAAACTTTGGAACGTTTATTAAAACGTTTAACTATGATAACATTTTAACGTTCTAAGTACTTAAGCCTGGTAACTTAATTGTTAATTTAAGCATCAAAATAAACTTCTGTAGCTATATCGCGAATCTATAAAATTTAATTTATATTTTAAACAATAGTTTTAGCAGCAGATAGTATTCGCCAATTTAAACCAGCCTATTTTAATTATTTAGTTTTTAGCGTTAATATTTTTTATAGGATTCGAAAGCATGCGAGCGAAATGAACAAACTATTACTTATCAAATACTTCAAATGTCCATGTATTTTGATACTAAATAATAAAAAAGAATAAAGACCCCTCTAAATAATCGACATACGAAAATAAAATACTATCAAATTACACAGAGTATAAAAAGCCTACAGTTTTAAATAAAACTGAAGCCGTACAAAGTTCGACGTTTCTGATAACAGACTCTTGTGATATTTTAACTGGGTCTACGAATCCATAGCAGTCCCGCTGATTTATGTTCAAAGTTATATCTTAAAACTTACAGAAAGAAGAAACAAAATTTGGACAGTCGCACAACATACGGTTTATTTTAAAACAAGAAGAGAATTTTTGTGAATATCAAAAGTACTTTGAACTTTTAAATTCTCTGCGTATATGTAGACTCATTTTTTTATGTCTTAAAGGTGGCAAACGAGCGAGCGGCCTACCTTTAATCGTCAGAGGAGAGGGTGCGCAGAAAGAAAATATTTTCTCTTCCCATGTATCGTCTCACCCGGAAAGTTCACTAACATTTCCCATCCTTTCCTTATAAGAAAAAGGGTGGTAGGGAAAGAGGACTAAATTAGGCCTCTGGGACGCACACTCATCAGACGAAACGCGGAATTGCTTCCACTTCACGCCTGTCTTCTGTGTGGTCGTGGTATTTCACCAGGCGAGCCGGGCCAATTCATGCGAATATGTTAAGGCGGGCTCTACCACTGTTAATGTCAATACACTTTTTATCATAAAACTTTCGACATGAGACATAAGCATATAAAGATAATTCGATGTTAACTAAGGTTAAAAGAAGTTTAATTCAAGGAACAAATCAAACGGTCGTTTTCTATCTACAATCATTAGTAGATTCCTCTTCCATTCGGACACTAAATAGTATTACTAAGTTAAAATGTTTACGATAGTATTTTGATATTCCCTTATTTTACGAGCAGTCGTTTTTAAAAGGTTTGACGTTGCATCCAATATTTTGGAGCACACTAGTTTTATATGCAATAGATCTGCGGATTGGAAATAAATCAAATATCCATCGGCCATTTGACCGTGAGATGGGATCGCCGCTACCGTTATAGTTTCATTATCAAGAATTTATTACTAAAACAAGCTGATACACGGCTTTAATCTTTTGACGTCTGCTCTTTAAAATAAGTTTAACAAATAATTATAATGTTTATAAAAAGTGATAACAGTTTTGTTATTAATTTTCTACGTTTCTATCTTACTTCTTACTATCCTACTAATATTATATTATAAATGCGAATTTTTGGATGGATAGATGGATGGATTGATGTTTGGTTGAAGGTATCTCTATAAGGGTCGAACGGATCTTAATAAAATTTGGCATACATGTAGAGAACTGTCTGGAAGAACACATAGGCTACTAATTCATTTGTTTTTTAAATTCGCGCGGACGGAGTCGCAGGTGACAGCTAGTTATTATATAAACACTATAAAGTGTAAACTCGAAAAATATTGAATCTCTTTTGAACATTATTACATGAAAAGAAAATTATATTTTAAGCGAATAATCTAGAATTTTTTTTAAGTTGATTAAATTTTGTTCTTGAGAAAGTACATTAATTTGTAAAATGTTAATAAATTGCTGTACCTCTGATCTATGTACCGCAGGAATTAGTATTGAATTAATTAGTTCGCGTCGACTACTGGCATCGCTCCATACAGCTGATTGACGATTTGCGTGACAAAAGACTTATTACCCTCTTGAAAATAAATAGCACTTGAAATACATTGTAGTAAATGCCACTAAAAATTACATCGTGCATGTTAAATGCAAAAACTAGGGCCCCCACATAAATCGCATGACTTTTATAGTGACGTCGTTAATAAAACTAAAAAGATTAACTTCAATAGTTTTTTTTTATAGAATTCAAGCTATCAAGATTAAATTATAGATAGTAGGCGATTCTCAGATCTAATGAACATATAAAATTACATAAAAATCGGTCCAGCCGTTTCTGAGGAGTAAAGTAACTAACCTAGAATCTTTTATATAAAATTATACGCATTTATAGTCAATTGTCTTTCAAAGTACTATCATTGGGTACAAAAGTGCTTTGTCTACATACCACCGATGCGAATACAAAATAAACTGAGCACGCATATGTTTTAAAGTACTGGAACTGTGCAAAGTTTTTGTATAAATCACAGAGTTGACTTTATTCAAACGGCTCTCGAGCGACTTTTGTTTTAAATCTATGGCAACTGAAGTTGAGCGGGAAAGTATTTTACATAAAAAAAGTCTGACTTATAACGTATGTTTCACTTGACTTTACGTATTTTGCAATTATAATTATTCTTTATTTATGTACATTGATATTTTAATATTATTTGAAAATTATAATCAAAGTATCAAAACTAATTAAACGCATTACCTAATCCAGTAACTCTAGTTCTACGTAGCTGGACTGTACGATTGTGATATTTAAAAAGATGATTTGAAAATCGAATTTCGCATTCAATTTATAAAAAGCAGAAACTAGAGATAACTTTTTTAGTTATATATCTTAGGTTTTTGGAGTAGGTACTCTCGGTTTGTAGATCGTAGCAACTTTATAACTGGAGGCAATAATAGCAGATTCATAGTCGTTAGGTCACCGATACGGATCTAAATTACTGCGGTGTCGTGAATCTAACAATGGTTGCAAAGGCATTATATGGCTCTCGCAGCTCCGACTCTTACAATGTCGCTTCGATCATATTTCTGACGATCAGGATAGCACACTAAAAGATTTTAATACATTTTGAACGTTATATAAGTCTTAATTCTATTATGAATCAATTCTGTGTTGACATATAATATCTTTGTCATTTAGTATCGGCAAATATTACATTCACGTTAATATTTTTTATTTGATTTTTTTGTGCGACGTTAAGTCGTTATATGTACGTCATATATTATTTGCAGTATTTCGAATAACATCTCATTTGAACTAACGTAATGATATAAGATTTTTATCGTTGGTTTCTGATACCAAAATCCCTGTATTAAACATGTCCTTACACCTTTTTGGTCTCAAAATCGAACGATTAATCATTTAATTTTAACAAACTTCAATAGACATTTAATAAATACCATAAGATTGAGAATGCTCAAGTATATTTAGATGACATTGTGAGGACGAAGGCAGTTTGCTATGTTGTCAGCAAGTTGCATACATTTGCAAGATTAAACAGGCCCCATGTTACAGCTCGACATATGAACGCTCTGTACGTATTAACTATTTACATAAATGTATTCCCTTTCTGCTGTAACGTTGCTTTTTATTTAAATGTATCCTTTCAAGTCTCAAGATTGTGTTTCAATTTTTAGACATTATTAGTTAAAATCATTTAGAGCGAATGGCACGCTTTCGTTAGCAAGTCAAGTGTCAGAATGATTAGTGAGGAGAAATAAACGTTGACATTTTAATAAGGCTAGTATTGCACCGATACATCGGCACAGTTTTCACGTCACGTTTCTTTTTACGCCATGTCAATAAAAATCTCAATTCGTAAATCTACTTGTGAAAAATGTTAAAAACTTTTGATTGTTTGTATTTAAAAACCTAAGTTGTAAGCCACTCCATTACATGTCCGATGGTTCCAACATTTTCCAAACAAACACTTTTATCATGTTCTAAAAAGTTAAATTACGTGATATACAGTAAGCAAACTTAATCAGAATGTTATTACTGTTATTCTTTCCATTTATAAGTTTTATATTGCATTAGAAAAGCATTATATGTTAGTTACAACGTGCCGTATTATTGGATTAGACAAACGTAATTAAAATCTTGTCGTAGCACTTAGCCACCGCTCGGTTAACATCGTTAAGACATCTCACAATTTTCTCGACCTCGGGCAGTCTCCCTTGGCGACACAACGATTGTTACGTGATCAGAATATACTTCAGTAATACAAGCTTATAGCGGCGACGTTGACTTAAATTTAACTTAGTTTAATTTGACTTACATAAGTGATAGTAGTCTAAGACAAGAAGGATCGTACATATTCTTGTGCTTAAGTTAAATTGAGTCAACATGTTCTAACTTGAAAATTGTTAACCATATTCGTTCACATTAATCACATTATACCAAAGTTGATTCGCCAAAGTAGAAAATGTGTTTAGTTAGATTCATCATCAGCTCATTAGATGTGACCCCCGAGGGGCTCAGAGCCTACCCTAAGATAAGGTTTAGTTAGATTAGTATAATAATAAATAAATAAATATAATTTTGTATTTGGCTGTTCGTTACCTGATCTGAAAGAAATACTATGAAACCTTTTGTATTTACATTTTTCTTTTATTTAAATTATACAATTTATTTTCTTTTAAATAAGACACTTCCAAAATATCATTCAATGCACGAATTTCGTTTTATCGGATTGTTCCTGCGAACAACATAGCTTTTGATACGTGATCAGAATATTATCAAATTACTTTATAAAGAAATTCCTTGAGAGAAATGACACTGCAGAAATGCTAAGTGACTATTATTTAATTTATTCATGACTGTTTGTAACAATATTTCTTACATAAGAACTGAATAAACTTCAGATACTCAGAACATTTCCGTGTTCCGGAGAATTTGTTAATAAAAAGTGCTGTTTCTAAAACGCGATGGTTTCAAATCTTTTAACCGTAGTTTATTATAAATAAGATGTTGAAAGCAGTCTGTTACAAATGTGAAAATTCTATCCCAATCCCGGAAGCTTCACTTATCCGTCTTGCAGTTTCTAATTTAGGGTGAGATCTTAAAATACCCGGCCCCGGAAACCATTAATTCGAAAATTGCACAAGGTCTTGGCGTGCGCTAAGAATCGATACGGGTAACTTTAACCTCAGTAGTTATAAACTAAGCACACTCTTCACCTTACATCATATTGGTTAGTTTTATAACAACAATATAATTTGTATATTTCAATCTAAAATTTAAAAATACTAACATAAATTAAAAAAAAAATCACTCTTTACGTAAAAATAGTCTAACCGTGGGTTTTGACATCAAACTCTTTGTATACGTCATATCGTCATCCCTGTCATTATCTTTTACAACGCAGAGATAGCAGTATGTTTTAAATGGAGATTTTGGACTCGGAAACCCGAGGTAAGTCATATTTAGTCTGACAACAAGATTTTGTAATAAAAACAAGATCGTTTTGGATTTTCAATGATAACTATCCTGTCTGTTAAGATTCTTGGAATCGATGGCCTAATTCTGATACGGGGTTGAAGAGATGTATCCGTTTGGCATTATCGGGGATAACCAAATAAATGTTAGGGGCTTCGGTTCCCTTACTGTTTCGACCGCCGTGATACGTATTGATATTGTTGTCTTTGTTTTTTCAAAGAAAAGGTAAGGGAGGGCAATGTGTATCTTATATGTTATCATTCCTCACACTTTCTTAAGAAACAGAGACATATTATTGAATTAATTGAAAGACTGTATGCGGTTTTTTAAATATTACAACTAGTTCACACCAGATTTATGTATAAGTTAAGTATAAATTACTTATACGAGTAGGTAAATTAAGTAACATAAACAAGTACTTACTTTTACTGTTTTTTTATTCAGTTAGCTTGTGCTTAGATTAGTTAAATTGAGTGGTTGTAAATTATATAGGTTATAGAGCCTTATTTATGTCTACCTCCTACGATAACGTTAGAAGTATATGTGGAGATATTCTTAAAAGGCTTTTATTAGCCCGACCTATAAATATTTTTATCTGCAAAAGAGACGAAAATTTTCGTAGTTATTTTTAAGTATGCGAAGAGTGTTTTTAAATCTCTAGATTTAAACACTCGTATTTTAAAACGATAACGCTACATTTTAAGGTTCAAGAAAGAAAAAAAATGCATTCTAAATCTTGATACTTTATACAAAAAAATCTTGATATTTTTCGAATTAGCTAACATTTCATAATCAAATATTTAAATTCGAAACGGTAGCAGATCCCCTTGTATACTCAAAAGATTAGTTTTATAAAGGTAACCCTTTGCGCACTTTCTTATCAAGTACCTAAGAACGCAGCGATGAAGGTAAGTCACGCAATCTGATAATTAAACTCGCGAGGTGTTTTCTGTGTGGGATTAGTGTGTTTCGTTATTTAATCTGTATCATTTTTAACAACGAAAAAGGGAATATTGATCAACCCGTTGTAAATTACTTATTCTATTACTTTAAAAGTTGTTACTCAATCTCTCAATAAACTCAATATCTCCCCCAAGTCCGATTGCGGGGAATTAAAAAAACAACTTTATTAGTAGCCTATGTATTCTTCCAAGCTATGTTGTTCATCAAATCCAAATTTCAGTGTGATCCATTCTTTCGTTCTAGATACCAGATTATAAACAAACATTCGCATTTAAAATATGAGAAAAAAATATCAAATCTATGAAACGATTATTGTTATGCATGGTAGCGGATTCCAGCTAAAGTTGTGTCTTAATTTGCTTGTAATTTGCTGCCATTATCAATCCTATCAATTTAAAAGAATTCAGAGTTAGATTGGGCCTAAATTTATAGGTATACTATGAAAACTTATGTAATTTAATTTGGATCCATACATCAAATGTCTGTATTCCGGTACGTAGATTGGACTGAAGGCCGGTAGCGGTGGATACGTCTGTAGTCAATACTGCTTAGCCCCTTCGTACACATGGCAGAATAAATTTTCGATACTAAAAATGTATCCTTGTACGCACACCGTTAAATCGTCTATACGAGCGATTCAGTGAGTACACCCATAGCGACTATATCATAGCTGTGTAGATTTGCTCCGCTATCTTAAATAACTGAGCGACGTTCCTTACTCGGATCTTGACAAACACGTTACAAGCGACACATTTTGGTATGTAGTAGTATGACCATCTATGCCATTATATTGCGTAAGTCTTAGCGACTAAAATTGCCGGGTTCCCGGGAACATTTACGTCGCCTTGTGTACTAAGGACTTTAACTACTCAGGAAATGGAAGACGCCGACGCAAAGGGCTCGCCGCCAATACGTTGGGCCTGAATGCAAATTAATCTATTAACATCTCAGATCTATTCGATAGATTCTAGAAGCCAGATATTATTAAATAGAATTTAAGAATTAAAACGTCTAATAATATCATAGTTTACATAGAACATTGAATAGCTGTGAGAATTGAAATTTCGTAAAAAAACCAAAGAAGTCAATTAACACACAAAATGAGTTAGAGTATGTATAATAAATACTTAAAAAAATATACTTGCTAACAGTGCAAACTTTATAATTATTATTAGAAAAATATTTCCACGGTGCATTAAATTGAATCGAGGCATAAAATTAGGTTTCAAGTATACAATATATCATGATAAGGTCCCGTTGCTGCTGCAATATCTGCCTATCAAGTGCACTACAGGGTGTTTTGAATTCATTTCCGCCCGTGCGGAAACGGAAATAGAATGGAATACCGCCGGAAGCTCAATTCACTTGCAGACAATGTCCACCTGAAAATTGCATTAATATTTGTGACAAAGTTGTATATCCATTCAACATTATTAATAGAAAACATTTATCAAATATATTTAAAAGGCGTGTTTGTTACTATGACTAGTAAAGAGAACATTTTTTTCAGATGGCATATAATTATATTAAAATTTGTCAGACAAGTAATCATTATCAACCTGCCCTTATACCTACGAAGGGTCGGCACAGTATGTAGGTACTGCTCCATATATTTCTATCAGCCATCATATCAGACAAGTACTTGTCAGACAAGTAACAATCAAGAAATTTAAAAAACGGTGAAATTTGTGCTTTGCCTTACGATGTGGCTTCCTGCTCCGCCTTCCTAAGCGTTTCCTGGGGTGTCGCAGGGCTGCACTCAGTTGGACCTTTTGATTTATTCAAATAACAATTACTTTAAACAACTAATAGTTGGTTTTACTATAGTTGGATACTAGTTAATGCCTGAAACTGTGTTCCAGACAATGCAAATTTAACCTCTGCCAACGTGACCTAACCTTCGTGATAAAAGCTCGTCTAAATCATTATGTTTCGATGGTCGACGGGATTTCAAGCGCTCACAAAATTTGTTTACATCAGAAACTCATTAGTTGCCTTAAATTTACGACTGTTTGCTGTTAACCTCTTCACCTCGGGGACTCTCAATTAATTAGATTTATAATACGTGTACACCCATTTAATCATTGCCTGTTAAAAAGATCTTTATGTGCCAACCATGTGCGTAATAGCTATCTAGTAACAACCCCTAATATTAACATGTAAAGAGAAAAGTCATCGACATTTAAATTATAAGAGTAGCTTAAATATTTTTATTAATTTACACGTGTTACTCCACAATTATTATTTAACCTGCTATAAAAATTCTATTGAGCACTTTTCAAGAAAACTAATACGATATCAATTTTTAAGTATAATACTTTTTTTAAATACCCAACTAAAATTCTCACTTGAGACTTTAATACATCAATCGAATTTCAATCTCTCTTTGGTCTTGAGTGTGTGAGATGAGATCGGTTTAATATGGCCTTAATAAGTGATGGAGAAATCATTTCAATACCAGGTAGTGACGACATAAAGACATTAATTTAAACCACATATCAGGTATCGTATTAGTACTTTGTACACCAACTTTCATCAAATTACATTGAACGGAACAGGACAGTCAGTTATTTTCACTTTAACTATTTTAAATGCATCATAAGTAAAATAACAATAGGTAGTGTTAGGTAGAAAATCCGACACTGTGTCGGTGTATCGGCTCAACACTAGTCTAATTAAAATGTCAACGTTTATGTCATGTTTATATCAATCTGACACTTGACGTGGTAACGCAAGAGTGCCATTCGCGCCAAAGGATTCTAACTAATACTGTCTAAATGTAGTTAATAAACCAAATTATTTATTACAAAGTGAGCAGTTTGGTTTAAAGTTTAAATTTCTTTGCGAAATAATTCAGCGTAAAAAGTTAATTAAGCAATGTCTTTTAAGCGTTTAAATTATTGAACAAAGAATTTATGTGGGCATAAATTGTTTAGAACGTCTGCTTGCCTATTCATCTAGCCGGCCTTGCGGTTTTAAATTTATTAATATTGGAAAATTTAATTAAACGTCCATTTAAAAGATCTCCGTCTGTTCAAAAGATCCTAAGAACATAATCAACGTTTACAGAGCGTATTCCTTTAATTGACTTCAAATGAATTTATCAATGTTTTAGTTTATCATTGAAATATTGTTTAGACATAAAATAATTGATCTTCAAATAAAAATCCTACAAGAAACTGTTTCTTAATGTTAACTATTATTGTGAAATTTTATCTCAACTTTATGATTTTTATAAAAAAACTGTTCAGAGTTGTTGCCGATACGAAAGGAATCTTTTTATACTTTTAATTTTTATATTTTCAAACTTTGAATTATTCATATTTTTTCTTCCTTTTTATAATACAAAAATGTTAAATAGTTCTAAATAAATCTTCCAATAGTGTGTGCTAATCCTTGTCTTTTACTCCGTTTACATTTTCATTTTTATTTTTTACTTTATTATTTTATGTTCCAAATTTTACCTAAATTCTACGGCTCGGTTCCTTCCTCTTACAAGTTAACTTTCCGTCGTCTTTAAGGGTTTTAATATATCAGAAAAATAGTATAATTGAGAAAGATTTTTTAGTACTATTGTGAAATAGTTAATTGAATCAAAATAACACTTAATTATTTAAAAGAATCCATATATGTTTATGTTTGAATACACATAAGTCGTCATTAAAACGTATCCATCGATCTCGCTAACACCCAATACGTAACATTTGGTCTGTTAATTTACGTAACATAATATTTGGTTATGTTGATGTGTTATTTCTCGCTATTATTGTCACATAACACGGCATTCGTGTGTTATCATATCTAACTTATTGAATATCTATTTTTGAGATTATTTGACGAATCACTTTTCACACAATTTAGGTGTGAAAAAATATTAAATAGGATATCGAGGATAGACATAGAAATATAGTTTGTAGAGTCTAAATATCTGATTATTTTGTCTTTGAAATTTTAAAAACTAGGTTAATGTAATCAATTAGTAAATGTCACCCCTGTTTCGACATCAAATCGTATTTGTAAATTTGAATATTTTTTTCATTTCAACAAGCCTCCCCTCGCCGTGTGTATGACATAAAATAATGGGAGGCCGGTTTTCCCTCGCTACCAAAATTCAGATTATGATAAATCACAAAGTTTTGATATTTGACTCACATTCTCATGATTTATGTCGAAAGTAAACATGAAGCCGTTTGCCACTCCACTTTCAATTATCAAAAATATCTCAAATGACAAAAAGTTTTTAGGATGTTTTCAGTTTTGAAAGGGTTTTGGTGTTCGGATTATTAATTACTTTGCTTTAAACGGAATGGTTTTTTGGTTCAAAATGTTTATTATTTATGATTTGTTCACTGCGTAGATAAGTAACTAGATATGTATCTAGAGTCCGTAACTAGAGGATTTATATACAAGGGTTTTTAATGTTTAAAATGTTAGTAATCACAGATAGATAAATATTTGTTTCGAGTTTGTATGCTATTGCTGTACACAAATAATGTTCCCAATAGATCTACAGGGTGAGTTAATATACATGCTTTAAAAACCATTTTAGGAAAGTGTAGTACAGACAAATTTGTCGTGTTATCGAGAAAAAAGTTAAATAAGACTATGAGTGTGAAAATTTATCATATTTCTTGTCTATTCAATTGATCAGAGTAACATTTGTCGTCTTGGTTTCATCTAAAGAGTCTAATTTTTTATATATAATATTCAATTGTTGTATTCATGATTTGTACGTGCCGTGAGCGAAGCATTTTTAGGGACGCATCCTTTATCGTGTCCCTGACGTAGAATAATGGATTGTCGGGAAACCAAATGGAAATGCAGGTTACGATAAATCAAAAAAATTCGAATGTTTGGCTTTACTCTGATATATTTGATTGTCAGATACATGATTCAAATCAAAGTATAAATATTCATTAACACACAAAGCAGAATCGTTAATAGAAACACACAGAATTGAATAACATATTTTTGACTAAAATTTATATAAAACATTAATAGTTGTATATGTAGTTAAACAAGAAAAAATTTCTTTATATAAATACTAGATGTCGCCCAGGACTCCATCTGCGTCTAGATAAAAAAGAAACTTAATTAGTAGCCTATGTCTACTTCCAGACTATGTTCTACATTTATGCCAAACTTCAGGAAGATCCATGCAGGCGTTCTGACGATGTGTTCAACAAGCATCCATCAATCCATCTAAACATTCGTATTTATAATATTTGTAAGAATATTAGTAAGACCAATGACCATCTCGTATGTAATTATGGTAGCATTATTTTGGTAATAAAATATGTCTTATAGGTATTTGAGTCTTGCTATAAATTACTTTGTTAGAAAGCAAAAGTCTGATAACTTTGATGTTAGCGGCGATACTTAAGCTCATTATTGCGTGTCTTTACACAATCGATGGATCGCGAAGGGAGGCTTTGAACAGCGCTAATGGAAATAAATTACTTCTAAAATTGTTCATACGATTGATTTTGTTAGTATCTATTGAACAAAGATTTGATTAATCGTCGTATAATATAATTTTCTTTTTGTAAATTATCTTAGCTTTTTTTAACGTTGATAAAGTCATAGTACACTCGCATATTTTTTTTAAATAAATATAAATACACTAGCTGTAAAAACTTTATTAGTATCATTGTTTACTTCCAAACTATATCCTATATACATGAGTAATTTTAACAAGATACATGCAGTCGTTCTAGAGTTACCTTCTAACAAATATTTACATTTAATAAAATTAGTAAGATAAGTAAAGCTTCGTATATTTTCTTGTAAGAATTTATTTCTATATTTCTATTATTATTATGACATAAAAACATATTTAACAGAACCCCGGGTACTTCGACAACCTCATGCTACGGTAATCCTAAAATAATAACGTCACGTATTATTAGGGACATATGGCTTATTCAGTGTAACAAATTGCTTGGATTACGCACTCAACGCGAGTGTAGCAACAAAACCTTTCATGACACTTTTTTATGACATGCATTGGCTTAAGGCTTTATTTAAATCACAG